>NW_027479260.1:0-171549 GCF_051014685.1 Ptiloglossa arizonensis | reverse complement strand
TTTTCGCAATTCTGCTGCTCCGAACGCTTAACCAGAATGGCCTACGGAAAAAATAGAAATACCGTTGTAATCGGGCGAGTTTCTACTTTCAGATGCAATGGGAATTTTTTGGGTTAGGTCAATCCGTTCGCGAGATATGGGAGTTTGAAGACAAGAAATGGTTGAGAAGGCAAAAAATTTTTCGCAATTCTGCTGCTCCAAACGCTTAACCAGAATGGCCTATGGAAAAAATACACACACCGTTGTAATCGGGCGAGTTTCTACTTTCAGATGCAATAGGAATTTTTGGGTTAGGTCAATCCGTTCGCGAGATATGGGAGTTTGAAGACAAGAAATCGTTGAGAAGGCAAAAAATTTTTCGCAATTCTGCTGCTCCGAACGCTTAACCAGAATGGCCTAGGGAAAAAATGCACATACGGTTGTAATCGGGCGAGTTTCTACTTTCACAGGCAACAGGAACTTTTGGGTTAGGTCAATCCGTTCGCGAGATATGGGAGTTTGAAGCTAAGAAATGGTTGAGAAGACAACAATTTTTTCGCACTTCTGCTGCTCCAAACGCTTAACCAGAATGGCCTACGGAAAAAATAGAAATACCGTTGTAATCGGGCGAGTTTCTACTTTCAGATGCAATAGGAATTTTTTGGGTTAGGTCAATCCGTTCGCGAGATATGGGAGTTTGAAGACAAGAAATGGTTGAGAAGGCAAAAAATTTTTCGCAATTCTGCTGCTCCAAACGCTTAACCAGAATGGCCTATGGAAAAAATACACATACCGTTGTAATCGGGCGAGTTTCTACTTTCAGATGCAATAGGAATTTTTGGGTTAGGTCAATCCGTTCGCGAGATATGGGAGTTTGAAGACAAGAAATCGTTGAGAAGGCAAAAAATTTTTCGCAATTCTGCTGCTCCGAACGCTTAACCAGAATGGCCTAGGGAAAAAATGCACATACCGTTGTAATCGGGCGAGTTTCTACTTTCACAGGCAACAGGAACTTTTGGGTTAGGTCAATCCGTTCGCGAGATATGGGAGTTTGAAGCTAAGAAATGGTTGAGAAGACAACAATTTTTTCGCACTTCTGCTGCTCCAAACGCTTAACCAGAATGGCCTACGGAAAAAATACACATACTGTTGTAATCGGGCGAGTTTCTACTTTCAGATGCAGTAGGAATTTTTGGGTTAGGTCAATCCGTTCGCGAGATATGGGAGTTTGAAGCCAAGAAATGGTAGAGAAGGCAAAAAATTTTTCACAATTCTGCTGCTCCAAACGCTTAACCAGAATGGCCTAGGGAAAAAATACACATACCGTTGTAATCGGGCGAGTTTCTACTTTCAGATGCAACAGGAATTTTTGGGTTACGTCAATCCGTTCGCGAGATATGGGAGTTTGAAGACAAGAAATCGTTGAGAAGGCAAAAAATTTTTCGCAATTCTGCTGCTCCGAACGCTTAACCAGAATGGCCTAGGGAAAAAATGCACATACCGTTGTAATCGGGCGAGTTTCTACTTTCACAGGCAACAGGAACTTTTGGGTTAGGTCAATCCGTTCGCGAGATATGGGAGTTTGAAGCTAAGAAATGGTTGAGAAGACAACAATTTTTTCGCACTTCTGCTGCTCCAAACGCTTAACCAGAATGGCCTACGGAAAAAATACACATACTGTTGTAATCGGGCGAGTTTCTACTTTCAGATGCAGTAGGAATTTTTGGGTTAGGTCAATCCGTTCGCGAGATATGGGAGTTTGAAGCCAAGAAATGGTAGAGAAGGCAAAAAATTTTTCACAATTCTGCTGCTCCAAACGCTTAACCAGAATGGCCTAGGGAAAAAATACACATACCGTTGTAATCGGGCGAGTTTCTACTTTCAGATGCAACAGGAATTTTTGGGTTACGTCAATCCGTTCGCGAGATATGGGAGTTTGAAGCTAAGAAATGGTAGAGAAGGCAAAAAATTTTTCACAATTCTGCTGCTCCAAACGCTTAACCCGAATGGCCTAGGGAAAAAATACACATACCGTTGTAATCGGGCGAGTTTCTACTTTCAGATGAAACAGGAATTTTTGGGTTACGTCAATCCGTTCGCGAGATATGGGAGTTTGAAGCTAAGAAATGTTTGAGAAGACAACAAATTTTTCGCACTTCTGCTGCTCCAAACGCTTAACCAGAATGGCCTAGGGAAAAAATACACATACCGTTGTAATCGGGTGAGTTTCTACTTTCAGATGCCATAGGAATTTTTGGGTTAGGTCAATCCGTTCGCGAGATATGGGAGTTTGAAGCCAAGAAGTGGTTGAGAAGGCGAGAAATTTTTCACAATTCTGCTGCTCCAAACGCTTAACCAGAATGGCCTAGGGAAAAAATACACATGCCGTTGTAATAGGGCGAGCTTCTACTTTGAGATGCAACAGGAATTTTTGAGTGACGTCAATCCGTTCGCGAGATTTGGGAGTTTGAAGCTAAGAAATCGTTGAGAAGGCAAAAAATTTTTCGCAATTCTGCTGCTCCGAACGCTTAACCAGAATGGCCTAGGGAAAAAATACACATACCGTTGTAATCGGGCGAGTTTCTACTTTCAGATGCAATAGGAATTTTTGGGTTAGGTCAATCCGTTCGCGAGATATGGGAGTTTGAAGACAACAAATGGTTGAGAAGGCAAAAAATTTTTCGCAATTCTGCTGCTCCGAACGCTTAACCAGAATGGCCTAGGGTAAAAATACACATACCGTTGTAGTGGGGCGAGTTTCTACTTTCAGATGCAATAGGAATTTTTGGGTTAGGTCAATCCGTTCGCGACATATGGGACTTTGAAGCCAAGAAATGGTTGAGAAGGCAAAAAATTTTTCGCAATTCTGCTGCTCCAAACGCTTAACCAGAATGGCCTAGGGAAAAAATACACATGCCGTTGTAATCGGGCGAGTTTCTACTTTCAGATGCAACAGGAATTTTTGGGTGACGTCAATCCGTTCGCGAGATTTGGGAGTTTGAAGCTAAGAAATGGTTGAGAAGACAACAAATTTTTCGCACTTCTGCTGCTCCAAACGCTTAACCAGAATGGCCTAGGGAAGAAATACAAATACCGTTGTAATCGGGCGAGTTTCTACTTTCAGATGCAACTGGAATTTTTGGGTTACGTCAATCCGTTCGCGAGATATGGGAGTTTGAAGCTAAGAAATTGTTGAGAAGACAACAAATTTTTCGCACTTCTGCTGCTCCAAACGCTTAACCAGAATGGCCTAGGGAAAAAATACACATACCGTTGTAACCGGGCGAGTTTCTACTTTCAGACGCAACAGGAATTTTTGAGTTAGGTCAATCCGCTCGCGAGATATGGGAGTTTGAAGCCAAGAAATGGTTGAGAAGGCAACAAATTTTTCGCAATTCTGCTGCTCCAAACGCTTAACCAGAATGGCCTAGGGAAAAAATACACATACCGTTGTAATCGGGCGAGTTTCTACTTTCAGATGCAATAGGAATTTTTGGGTTAGGTCAATCCGTTCGCGAGATATGGGAGTTTGAAGACAACAAATGGTTGAGAAGGCAAAAAATTTTTCGCAATTCTGCTGCTCCAAACGCTTAACCAGAATGGCCTATGGAAAAAATACACACACCGTTGTAATCGGGCGAGTTTCTACTTTCAGATGCAATAGGAATTTTTGGGTTAGGTCAATCCGTTCGCGAGATATGGGAGTTTGAAGACAAGAAATCGTTGAGAAGGCAAAAAATTTTTCGCAATTCTGCTGCTCCGAACGCTTAACCAGAATGGCCTAGGGAAAAAATGCACATACCGTTGTAATCGGGCGAGTTTCTACTTTCACAGGCAACAGGAACTTTTGGGTTAGGTCAATCCGTTCGCGAGATATGGGAGTTTGAAGCTAAGAAATGGTTGAGAAGACAACAATTTTTTCGCACTTCTGCTGCTCCAAACGCTTAACCAGAATGGCCTACGGAAAAAATAGAAATACCGTTGTAATCGGGCGAGTTTCTACTTTCAGATGCAATAGGAATTTTTTGGGTTAGGTCAATCCGTTCGCGAGATATGGGAGTTTGAAGACAAGAAATGGTTGAGAAGGCAAAAAATTTTTCGCAATTCTGCTGCTCCAAACGCTTAACCAGAATGGCCTATGGAAAAAATACACATACCGTTGTAATCGGGCGAGTTTCTACTTTCAGATGCAATAGGAATTTTTGGGTTAGGTCAATCCGTTCGCGAGATATGGGAGTTTGAAGACAAGAAATCGTTGAGAAGGCAAAAAATTTTTCGCAATTCTGCTGCTCCGAACGCTTAACCAGAATGGCCTAGGGAAAAAATGCACATACCGTTGTAATCGGGCGAGTTTCTACTTTCACAGGCAACAGGAACTTTTGGGTTAGGTCAATCCGTTCGCGAGATATGGGAGTTTGAAGCTAAGAAATGGTTGAGAAGACAACAATTTTTTCGCACTTCTGCTGCTCCAAACGCTTAACCAGAATGGCCTACGGAAAAAATACACATACTGTTGTAATCGGGCGAGTTTCTACTTTCAGATGCAGTAGGAATTTTTGGGTTAGGTCAATCCGTTCGCGAGATATGGGAGTTTGAAGCCAAGAAATGGTAGAGAAGGCAAAAAATTTTTCACAATTCTGCTGCTCCAAACGCTTAACCAGAATGGCCTAGGGAAAAAATACACATACCGTTGTAATCGGGCGAGTTTCTACTTTCAGATGCAACAGGAATTTTTGGGTTACGTCAATCCGTTCGCGAGATATGGGAGTTTGAAGCTAAGAAATGGTTGAGAAGACAACAAATTTTTCGCACTTCTGCTGCTCCAAACGCTTAACCAGAATGTCCTAGAGAAAAAATACACATACCGTTGTAATCGGGTGAGTTTCTACTTTCAGACGCAACAGGAATTTTTGAGTTAGGTCAATCCGTTCGCGAGATATGGGAGTTTGAAGCTAAGAAATGGTTGAGAAGACAACAATTTTTTCGCACTTCTGCTGCTCCAAACGCTTAACCAGAATGGCCTACGGAAAAAATAGAAATACCGTTGTAATCGGGCGAGTTTCTACTTTCAGATGCAATAGGAATTTTTGGGTTAGGTCAATCCGTTCGCGAGATATGGGAGTTTGAAGACAAGAAATCGTTGAGAAGGCAAAAAATTTTTCGCAATTCTGCTGCTCCGAACGCTTAACCAGAATGGCCTAGGGAAAAAATGCACATACCGTTGTAATCGGGCGAGTTTCTACTTTCACAGGCAACAGGAACTTTTGGGTTAGGTCAATCCGTTCGCGAGATATGGGAGTTTGAAGCTAAGAAATGGTTGAGAAGACAACAAATTTTTCGCACTTCTGCTGCTCCAAACGCTTAATCAGAATGGCCTAGGGAAAAAATACACATACCGTTGTAATCGGGTGAGCTTCTACTTTCAGATGCCATAGGAATTTTTGGGTTAGGTCAATCCGTTCGCGAGATATGGGAGTTTGAAGCCAAGAAATGGTAGAGAAGGCAAAAAATTTTTCACAATTCTGCTGCTCCAACGCTTAACCAGAATGGCCTAGGGAAAAAATACACATACCGTTGTAATCGGGCGAGTTTCTACTTTCAGATGCAACAGGAATCTTTGGGTTACGTCTATCCGTTCGCGAGATATGGGAGTTTGAAGCTAAGAAATGGTTGAGAAGACATCAAATTTTTCGCATCTCTGCTGCTCCAAACGCTTAACCAGAATGGCCTAGGGAAAAAATACACATACCGTTGTAATCGGGCTAGTTTCTAATTTCAGATGCAACAGGAATTTTTGGGTTACGTCAATCCGTTCGCGAGATATGGGAGTTTGAAGCTAAGAAATGGTTGAGAAGACAACAAATTTTTCGCACTTCTGCTGCTCCAAACGCTTAACCAGAATGGTCTAGGGAAAAAATAGAAATACCGTTGTAATCGGGCGAGTTTCTACTTTCAGATGCAATGGGAATTTTTTGGGTTAGGTCAATCCGTTCGCGAGATATGGGAGTTTGAAGACAAGAAATGGTTGAGAAGGCAAAAAATTTTTCGCAATTCTGCTGCTCCAAACGCTTAACCAGAATGGCCTATGGAAAAAATACACACACCGTTGTAATCGGGCGAGTTTCTACTTTCAGATGCAATAGGAATTTTTGGGTTAGGTCAATCCGTTCGCGAGATATGGGAGTTTGAAGACAAGAAATCGTTGAGAAGGCAAAAAATTTTTCGCAATTCTGCTGCTCCGAACGCTTAACCAGAATGGCCTACGGAAAAAATAGAAATACCGTTGTAATCGGGCGAGTTTCTACTTTCAGATGCAATGGGAATTTTTTGGGTTAGGTCAATCCGTTCGCGAGATATGGGAGTTTGAAGACAAGAAATGGTTGAGAAGGCAAAAAATTTTTCGCAATTCTGCTGCTCCAAACGCTTAACCAGAATGGCCTATGGAAAAAATACACACACCGTTGTAATCGGGCGAGTTTCTACTTTCAGATGCAATAGGAATTTTTGGGTTAGGTCAATCCGTTCGCGAGATATGGGAGTTTGAAGACAAGAAATCGTTGAGAAGGCAAAAAATTTTTCGCAATTCTGCTGCTCCGAACGCTTAACCAGAATGGCCTAGGGAAAAAATGCACATACGGTTGTAATCGGGCGAGTTTCTACTTTCACAGGCAACAGGAACTTTTGGGTTAGGTCAATCCGTTCGCGAGATATGGGAGTTTGAAGCTAAGAAATGGTTGAGAAGACAACAATTTTTTCGCACTTCTGCTGCTCCAAACGCTTAACCAGAATGGCCTACGGAAAAAATAGAAATACCGTTGTAATCGGGCGAGTTTCTACTTTCAGATGCAATAGGAATTTTTTGGGTTAGGTCAATCCGTTCGCGAGATATGGGAGTTTGAAGACAAGAAATGGTTGAGAAGGCAAAAAATTTTTCGCAATTCTGCTGCTCCAAACGCTTAACCAGAATGGCCTATGGAAAAAATACACATACCGTTGTAATCGGGCGAGTTTCTACTTTCAGATGCAATAGGAATTTTTGGGTTAGGTCAATCCGTTCGCGAGATATGGGAGTTTGAAGACAAGAAATCGTTGAGAAGGCAAAAAATTTTTCGCAATTCTGCTGCTCCGAACGCTTAACCAGAATGGCCTAGGGAAAAAATGCACATACCGTTGTAATCGGGCGAGTTTCTACTTTCACAGGCAACAGGAACTTTTGGGTTAGGTCAATCCGTTCGCGAGATATGGGAGTTTGAAGCTAAGAAATGGTTGAGAAGACAACAATTTTTTCGCACTTCTGCTGCTCCAAACGCTTAACCAGAATGGCCTACGGAAAAAATACACATACTGTTGTAATCGGGCGAGTTTCTACTTTCAGATGCAGTAGGAATTTTTGGGTTAGGTCAATCCGTTCGCGAGATATGGGAGTTTGAAGCCAAGAAATGGTAGAGAAGGCAAAAAATTTTTCACAATTCTGCTGCTCCAAACGCTTAACCAGAATGGCCTAGGGAAAAAATACACATACCGTTGTAATCGGGCGAGTTTCTACTTTCAGATGCAACAGGAATTTTTGGGTTACGTCAATCCGTTCGCGAGATATGGGAGTTTGAAGACAAGAAATGGTTGAGAAGGCAAAAAATTTTTCGCAATTCTGCTGCTCCAAACGCTTAACCAGAATGGCCTATGGAAAAAATACACATACCGTTGTAATCGGGCGAGTTTCTACTTTCAGATGCAATAGGAATTTTTGGGTTAGGTCAATCCGTTCGCGAGATATGGGAGTTTGAAGACAAGAAATCGTTGAGAAGGCAAAAAATTTTTCGCAATTCTGCTGCTCCGAACGCTTAACCAGAATGGCCTAGGGAAAAAATGCACATACCGTTGTAATCGGGCGAGTTTCTACTTTCACAGGCAACAGGAACTTTTGGGTTAGGTCAATCCGTTCGCGAGATATGGGAGTTTGAAGCTAAGAAATGGTTGAGAAGACAACAATTTTTTCGCACTTCTGCTGCTCCAAACGCTTAACCAGAATGGCCTACGGAAAAAATACACATACTGTTGTAATCGGGCGAGTTTCTACTTTCAGATGCAGTAGGAATTTTTGGGTTAGGTCAATCCGTTCGCGAGATATGGGAGTTTGAAGCCAAGAAATGGTAGAGAAGGCAAAAAATTTTTCACAATTCTGCTGCTCCAAACGCTTAACCAGAATGGCCTAGGGAAAAAATACACATACCGTTGTAATCGGGCGAGTTTCTACTTTCAGATGCAACAGGAATTTTTGGGTTACGTCAATCCGTTCGCGAGATATGGGAGTTTGAAGCTAAGAAATGGTAGAGAAGGCAAAAAATTTTTCACAATTCTGCTGCTCCAAACGCTTAACCCGAATGGCCTAGGGAAAAAATACACATACCGTTGTAATCGGGCGAGTTTCTACTTTCAGATGAAACAGGAATTTTTGGGTTACGTCAATCCGTTCGCGAGATATGGGAGTTTGAAGCTAAGAAATGTTTGAGAAGACAACAAATTTTTCGCACTTCTGCTGCTCCAAACGCTTAACCAGAATGGCCTAGGGAAAAAATACACATACCGTTGTAATCGGGTGAGTTTCTACTTTCAGATGCCATAGGAATTTTTGGGTTAGGTCAATCCGTTCGCGAGATATGGGAGTTTGAAGCCAAGAAGTGGTTGAGAAGGCGAGAAATTTTTCACAATTCTGCTGCTCCAAACGCTTAACCAGAATGGCCTAGGGAAAAAATACACATGCCGTTGTAATAGGGCGAGCTTCTACTTTGAGATGCAACAGGAATTTTTGAGTGACGTCAATCCGTTCGCGAGATTTGGGAGTTTGAAGCTAAGAAATCGTTGAGAAGGCAAAAAATTTTTCGCAATTCTGCTGCTCCGAACGCTTAACCAGAATGGCCTAGGGAAAAAATACACATACCGTTGTAATCGGGCGAGTTTCTACTTTCAGATGCAATAGGAATTTTTGGGTTAGGTCAATCCGTTCGCGAGATATGGGAGTTTGAAGACAACAAATGGTTGAGAAGGCAAAAAATTTTTCGCAATTCTGCTGCTCCGAACGCTTAACCAGAATGGCCTAGGGTAAAAATACACATACCGTTGTAGTGGGGCGAGTTTCTACTTTCAGATGCAATAGGAATTTTTGGGTTAGGTCAATCCGTTCGCGACATATGGGACTTTGAAGCCAAGAAATGGTTGAGAAGGCAAAAAATTTTTCGCAATTCTGCTGCTCCAAACGCTTAACCAGAATGGCCTAGGGAAAAAATACACATGCCGTTGTAATCGGGCGAGTTTCTACTTTCAGATGCAACAGGAATTTTTGGGTGACGTCAATCCGTTCGCGAGATTTGGGAGTTTGAAGCTAAGAAATGGTTGAGAAGACAACAAATTTTTCGCACTTCTGCTGCTCCAAACGCTTAACCAGAATGGCCTAGGGAAGAAATACAAATACCGTTGTAATCGGGCGAGTTTCTACTTTCAGATGCAACTGGAATTTTTGGGTTACGTCAATCCGTTCGCGAGATATGGGAGTTTGAAGCTAAGAAATTGTTGAGAAGACAACAAATTTTTCGCACTTCTGCTGCTCCAAACGCTTAACCAGAATGGCCTAGGGAAAAAATACACATACCGTTGTAACCGGGCGAGTTTCTACTTTCAGACGCAACAGGAATTTTTGAGTTAGGTCAATCCGCTCGCGAGATATGGGAGTTTGAAGCCAAGAAATGGTTGAGAAGGCAACAAATTTTTCGCAATTCTGCTGCTCCAAACGCTTAACCAGAATGGCCTAGGGAAAAAATACACATACCGTTGTAATCGGGCGAGTTTCTACTTTCAGATGCAATAGGAATTTTTGGGTTAGGTCAATCCGTTCGCGAGATATGGGAGTTTGAAGACAACAAATGGTTGAGAAGGCAAAAAATTTTTCGCAATTCTGCTGCTCCAAACGCTTAACCAGAATGGCCTATGGAAAAAATACACACACCGTTGTAATCGGGCGAGTTTCTACTTTCAGATGCAATAGGAATTTTTGGGTTAGGTCAATCCGTTCGCGAGATATGGGAGTTTGAAGACAAGAAATCGTTGAGAAGGCAAAAAATTTTTCGCAATTCTGCTGCTCCGAACGCTTAACCAGAATGGCCTAGGGAAAAAATGCACATACCGTTGTAATCGGGCGAGTTTCTACTTTCACAGGCAACAGGAACTTTTGGGTTAGGTCAATCCGTTCGCGAGATATGGGAGTTTGAAGCTAAGAAATGGTTGAGAAGACAACAATTTTTTCGCACTTCTGCTGCTCCAAACGCTTAACCAGAATGGCCTACGGAAAAAATAGAAATACCGTTGTAATCGGGCGAGTTTCTACTTTCAGATGCAATAGGAATTTTTTGGGTTAGGTCAATCCGTTCGCGAGATATGGGAGTTTGAAGACAAGAAATGGTTGAGAAGGCAAAAAATTTTTCGCAATTCTGCTGCTCCAAACGCTTAACCAGAATGGCCTATGGAAAAAATACACATACCGTTGTAATCGGGCGAGTTTCTACTTTCAGATGCAATAGGAATTTTTGGGTTAGGTCAATCCGTTCGCGAGATATGGGAGTTTGAAGACAAGAAATCGTTGAGAAGGCAAAAAATTTTTCGCAATTCTGCTGCTCCGAACGCTTAACCAGAATGGCCTAGGGAAAAAATGCACATACCGTTGTAATCGGGCGAGTTTCTACTTTCACAGGCAACAGGAACTTTTGGGTTAGGTCAATCCGTTCGCGAGATATGGGAGTTTGAAGCTAAGAAATGGTTGAGAAGACAACAATTTTTTCGCACTTCTGCTGCTCCAAACGCTTAACCAGAATGGCCTACGGAAAAAATACACATACTGTTGTAATCGGGCGAGTTTCTACTTTCAGATGCAGTAGGAATTTTTGGGTTAGGTCAATCCGTTCGCGAGATATGGGAGTTTGAAGCCAAGAAATGGTAGAGAAGGCAAAAAATTTTTCACAATTCTGCTGCTCCAAACGCTTAACCAGAATGGCCTAGGGAAAAAATACACATACCGTTGTAATCGGGCGAGTTTCTACTTTCAGATGCAACAGGAATTTTTGGGTTACGTCAATCCGTTCGCGAGATATGGGAGTTTGAAGCTAAGAAATGGTTGAGAAGACAACAAATTTTTCGCACTTCTGCTGCTCCAAACGCTTAACCAGAATGGCCTAGAGAAAAAATACACATACCGTTGTAATCGGGTGAGTTTCTACTTTCAGACGCAACAGGAATTTTTGAGTTAGGTCAATCCGCTAGCGAGATATGGGAGTTTGAAGCCAAGAAATGGTTGAGAAGGCAACAAATTTTTCGCAATTCTGCTGCTCCAAACGCTTAACCAGAATGGCCTAGGGAAAAAATACACATACTGTTGTAATCGGGCCAGTTTCTACTTTCAGATGCAATAGGAATTTTTGGGTTAGGTCAATCCGTTTGCGAGGTATGGGAGTTTGAAGCCAAGAAATGGTAGAGAAGGCAAAAAATTTTTCAGAATTCTGCTGCTCCAAACGCTTAACCAGAATGGCCTAGGGAAAAAATACACATACCGTTGTAATCGGGCGAGTTTCTACTTTCAGATGCAATAGGAATTTTTGGGTTAGGTCAATCCGTTCGCGAGATATGGGAGTTTGAAGACAAGAAATCGTTGAGAAGGCATAAAATTTTTCGCAATTCTGCGGCTTCAAACGCTTAACCAGAATGGCCTAGGGAAAAAATACACATACCGTTGTAATCGGGCGAGTTTCTACTTTCAGATGCAATAGGAATTTTTGGGTTAGGTCAATCCGTTCGCGAGATATGGGAGTTTGAAGACAACAAATGGTTGAGAAGGCAAAAAATTTTTCGCAATTCTGCTGCTCCGAATGCTTAACCAGAATGGCCTAGGGTAAAAATACACATACCGTTGTAGTGGGGCGAGTTTCTACTTTCAGATGCAACAGGAATTTTTGGGTGACGTCAATCCGTTCGCGAGATTTGGGAGTTTGAAGCTAAGAAATGGTTGAGAAGACAACAAATTTTTCGCACTTCTGCTGCTCCAAACGCTTAACCAGAATGGCCTAGGGAAAAAATACAAATACCGTTGTAATCGGGCGAGTTTCTACTTTCAGATGCAACTGGAATTTTTGGGTTACGTCAATCCGTTCGCGAGATATGGGAGTTTGAAGCTAAGAAATTGTTGAGAAGACAACAAATTTTTCGCACTTCTGCTGCTCCAAACGCTTAACCAGAATGGCCTAGGGAAAAAATACACATACCGTTGTAACCGGGCGAGTTTCTACTTTCAGACGCAACAGGAATTTTTGAGTTAGGTCAATCCGCTCGCGAGATATGGGAGTTTGAAGCCAAGAAATGGTTGAGAAGGCAACAAATTTTTCGCAATTCTGCTGCTCCAAACGCTTAACCAGAATGGCCTAGGGAAAAAATACACATACCGTTGTAATCGGGCGAGTTTCTACTTTCAGATGCAATAGGAATTTTTGGGTTAGGTCAATCCGTTCGCGAGATATGGGAGTTTGACGACAAGAAATCGTTGAGAAGGCAAAAGATTTTTCACAATTCTGCGGCTTCAAACGCTTAACCAGAATGGCCTAGGGAAAAAATACACATACCGTTGTAATCGGGCGAGTTTCTACTTTCAGATGCAATAGGAATTTTTGGGTTAGGTCAATCCGTTCGCGAGATATGGGAGTTTGAAGCCAAGAAATGGTTGAGAAGGCAAAAAATTTTTCGCAATTCTGCTGCTCCGAACGCTTAACCAGAATGGCCTAGGGTAAAAATACACATACCGTTGTAATGGGGCGAGTTTCTACTTTCAGATGCAATAGGAATTTTTGGGTTAGGTCAATCCGTTCGCGAGATATGGGACTTTGAAGCCAAGAAATGGTTGAGAAGGCAAAAAATTTTTCGCAATTCTGCTGCTCCAAACGCTTAAACAGAATGGCCTAGGGAAAAAATACACATGCCGTTGTAATCGGGCGAGTTTCTACTTTCAGATGCAACAGGAATTTTTGGGTGACGTCAATCCGTTCGCGAGATTTGGGAGTTTGAAGCTAAGAAATGGTTGAGAAGACAACAAATTTTTCGCACTTCTGCTGCTCCAAACGCTTAACCAGAATGGCCTAGGGAAAAAATACAAAGACCGTTGTAATCGGGCGAGTTTCTACTTTCAGATGCAATAGGAATTTTTGGGTTAGGTCAATCCGTTCGCGAGGTATGGGAGTTTGAAGCCAAGAAATGGTAGAGAAGGCAAAAAATTTTTCACAATTCTGCTGCTCCAAACGCTTAACCAGAATGGCCTAGGGAAAAAATACACATGCCGTTGTAATCGGGCGAGTTTCTACTTTCAGATGCAACAGGAATTTTTGGGTGACGTCAATCCGTTCGGGAGATATGGGAGTTTGAAGCAAAGAAATGGTTGAGAAGACAACAAATTTTTCGCACTTCTGCTGCTCCAAACGCTTAACCAGAATAGCCTAGGGAAAAAATACACATACCGTTATAATCGGGCGAGTTTCTACTTTCAGATGCAATACGAATTTTTGGGTTAGGTCAATCCGTTCGCGAGGTATGGGAGTTTGAAGCCTAGAAATGGTAGAGAAGGCAAAAAATTTTTCACAATTCTGCTGCTCCAAACGCTTAACCAGAATGGCCTAGGGAAAAAATACACATACCGTTGTAATCGGGCGAGTTTCTACTTTCAGATGCAACAGGAATTTTTGGGTGACGTCAATCCGTTCGCGAGATTTGGGAGTTTGAAGCTAAGAAATGGTTGAGAAGACAACAAATTTTTCGCACTTCCGCTGCTCCAAACGCTTAACCAGAATGGCCTAGGGAAAAAATACACATGCCGTTGTAATCGGGCGAGTTTCTACTTTCAGATGCAACAGGAATTTTTGGGTGACATCAATCCGTTCGGGAGATATGGGAGTTTGAAGCAAAGAAATGGTTGAGAAGACAACAAATTTTTCGCACTTCTGCTGCTCCAAACGCTTAACCAGAATAGCTTAGGGAAAAAATACACATACCGTTATAATCGGGCGAGTTTCTACTTTCAGATGCAATAGGAATTTTTGGGTTAGGTCAATCCGTTCGCGAGGTATGGGAGTTTGAAGCCTAGAAATGGTAGAGAAGGCAAAAAATTTTTCACAATTCTGCTGCTCCAAACGCTTAACCAGAATGGCCTAGGGAAAAAATACACATACCGTTGTAATCGGGCGAGTTTCTACTTTCAGATGCAACAGGAATTTTTGGGTGACGTCAATCCGTTCGCGAGATATGGGAGTTTGAAGCCAAGAAATGGTTGAGAAGGCAACAAATTTTTCGCAATTCTGCTGCTCCAAACGCTTAACCAGAATGGCCTAGGGAAAAAATACACATACCGTTGTAATCGGGCGAGTTTCTACTTTCAGATGCAATAGGAATTTTTGGGTTAGGTCAATCCGTTCGCGAGATATGGGAGTTTGAAGCCAAGAAATGGTTGAGAAGGCAAGAAATTTTTCGCAATTCTGCTGCTCCAAACGCTTAACCAGAATGGCCTAGGGAAAAAATACAAATACCGTTGTAATGGGGCGAGTTTCTACTTTCAGATGCAATAGGAATTTTTGGGTGACGTCAATCCGTTCGCGAGATTTGGGAGTTTGAAGCTAAGAAATGGTTGAGAAGACAACAAATTTTTCGCACTTCCGCTGCTCCAAACGCTTAACCAGAATGGCCTAGGGAAAAAATACAAATACCGTTGTAATCGGGCGAGTTTCTAATTTCAGATGCAACTGGAATTTTTGGGTTACGTCAATCCGTTCGCGAGATATGGGAGTTTGAAACTAAGAAATGGTTGAGAAGACAACAAATTTTTCACACTTCTGCTGCTCCAAACGCTTAACCAGAATGGCCTAGGGAAAAAATACACATACCGTTGTAACCGGGCGAGTTTCTACTTTCAGACGCAACAGGAATTTTTGAGTTAGGTCAATCCGCTCGCGAGATATGGGAGTTTGAAGCCAAGAAATGGTTGAGAAGGCAACAAATTTTTCGCAATTCTGCTGCTCCAAACGCTTAACCAGAATGGCCTAGGGAAAAAATACACATACCGTTGTAATCGGGCGAGTTTCTACTTTCAGATGCAATAGGAATTTTTGGGTTAGGTCAATCCGTTCGCGAGGTATGGGAGTTTGAAGCCAAGAAATGGTAGAGAAGGCAAAAAATTTTTCACAATTCTGCAGCTCCAAACGCTTAACCAGAATGGCCTAGGGAAAAAATACACATACCGTTGTAATCGGGCGAGTTTCTACTTTCAGATGCAATAGGAATTTTTGGGTTAGGTCAATCCGTTCGCGAGATATGGGAGTTTGAAGACAAGAAATCGTTGAGAAGGCAAAAAATTTTTCGCAATTCTGCGGCTTCAAACGCTTAACCAGAATGGCCTAGGGATAAAATACACATACCGTTGTAATCGGGCGAGTTTCTACTTTCAGATGCAATAGGAGTTTTTGGGTTAGGTCAATCCGTTCGCGAGATATGGGAGTTTGAAGACAACAAATGGTTGAGAAGGCAAAAAATTTTTCGCAATTCTGCTGCTCCGAACGCTTAACCAGAATGGCCTAGGGTAAAAATACACATACCGTTGTAATGGGGTGAGTTTCTACTTTCAGATGCAATAGGAATTTTTGGGTTAGGTCAATCCGTTCGCGAGATATGGGACTTTGAAACCAAGAAATGGTTGAGAAGGCAAAAAATTTTTCGCAATTCTGCTGCTCCAAACGCTTAACCAGAATGGCCTAGGGAAAAAATGCACATGCCGTTGTAATCGGGCGAGTTTCTACTTTCAGATGCAACAGGAATTTTTGGGTGACGTCAATCCGTTCGCGAGATTTGGGAGTTTGAAGCTAAGAAATGGTTGAGAAGACAACAAATTTTTCGCACTTCTGCTGCTCCAAACGCTTAACCAGAATGGCCTAGGGAAAAAATACAAAGACCGTTGTAATCGGGCGAGTTTCTACTTTCAGATGCAACTGGAATTTTTGGGTTACGTCAATCCGTTCGCGAGATATGGGAGTTTGAAGCTAAGAAATGGTTGAGAAGACAACAAATTTTTCGCACTTCTGCTGCTCCAAACGCTTAACCAGAATGGCCTAGGGAAAAAATACACATACCGTTGTAACCGGGCGAGTTTCTACATTCAGACGCAACAGGAATTTTTGAGTTAGGTCAATCCGCTCGCGAGATATGGGAGTTTGAAGCCAAGAAATGGTTGAGAAGGCAACAAATTTTTCGCAATTCTGCTGCTCCAAACGCTTAACCAGAATCACCTAGGGAAAAAATACACATACCGTTGTAATCGGGCGAGTTTCTACTTTCAGATGCAATAGGAATTTTTGGGTTAGGTCAATCCGTTCGCTAGGTATGGGAGTTTGAAGCCAAGAAATGGTAGAGAAGGCAAAAAATTTTTCACAATTCTGCTGCTCCAAACGCTTAACCAGAATGGCCTAGGGAAAAAATACAAATACCGTTGTAATCGGGCGAGTTTCTACTTTCAGATGCAACAGGAATTTTTGGGTTAGGTCAATCCGTTCGCGAGATATGGGAGTTTGAAGACAAGAAATGGTTGAGAAGGCAAAAAATTTTTCGCAATTCTGCTGCTCCAAACGCTTAACCAGAATGGCCTATGGAAAAAATACACATACCGTTGTAATCGGGCGAGTTTCTACTTTCAGATGCAATAGAAATTTTTGGGTTAGGTCAATCCGTTCGCGAGATATGGGAGTTTGAAGACAAGAAATCGTTGAGAAGGCAAAAAATTTTTCGCAATTCTGCTGCTCCGAACGCTTAACCAGAATGGCCTAGGGAAAAAATGCACATACCGTTGTAATCGGGCGAGTTTCTACTTTCACAGGCAACAGGAACTTTTGGGTTAGGTCAATCCGTTCGCGAGATATGGGAGTTTGAAGCTAAGAAATGGTTGAGAAGACAACAATTTTTTCGCACTTCTGCTGCTCCAAACGCTTAACCAGAATGGCCTACGGAAAAAATAGAAATACCGTTGTAATCGGGCGAGTTTCTACTTTCAGATGCAATAGGAATTTTTTGGGTTAGGTCAATCCGTTCGCGAGATATGGGAGTTTGAAGACAAGAAATCGTTGAGAAGGCAAAAAATTTTTCGCAATTCTGCTGCTCCGAACGCTTAACCAGAATGGCCTAGGGAAAAAATGCACATACCGTTGTAATCGGGCGAGTTTCTACTTTCACAGGCAACAGGAACTTTTGGGTTAGGTCAATCCGTTCGCGAGATATGGGAGTTTGAAGCTAAGAAATGGTTGAGAAGACAACAAATTTTTCGCACTTCTGCTGCTCCAAACGCTTAATCAGAATGGCCTAGGGAAAAAATACACATACCGTTGTAATCGGGCGAGTTTCTACTTTCAGATGCAATAGGAATTTTTGGGTTAGGTCAATCCGTTCGCGAGATATGGGACTTTGAAGCCAAGAAATGGTTGAGAAGGCAAAAAATTTTTCGCAATTCTGCTGCTCCGAACGCTTAACCAGAATGGCCTAGGGTAAAAATACACATACCGTTGTAATGGGGCGAGTTTCTACTTTCAGATGCAATAGGAATTTTTGGGTTAGGTCAATCCGTTCGCGAGATATGGGACTTTGAAGCCAAGAAATGGTTGAGAAGGCAAAAAATTTTTCGCAATTCTGCTGCTCCAAACGCTTAACCAGAATGGCCTAGGGAAAAAATGCACATGCCGTTGTAATCGGGCGAGTTTCTACTTTCAGATGCAACAGGAATTTTTGGGTGACGTCAATCCGTTCGCGAGATTTGGGAGTTTGAAGCTAAGAAATGGTTGAGAAGACAACAAATTTTTCGCACTTCTGCTGCTCCAAACGCTTAACCAGAATGGCCTAGGGAAAAAATACAAAGACCGTTGTAATCGGGCGAGTTTCTACTTTCAGATGCAACTGGAATTTTTGGGTTACGTCAATCCGTTCGCGAGATATGGGAGTTTGAAGCTAAGAAATGGTTGAGAAGACAACAAATTTTTCGCAATTCTGCTGCTCCAAACGCTTAACCAGAATGGCCTATGGAAAAAATACACATACCGTTGTAATCGGGCGAGTTTCTACTTTCAGATGCAATAGAAATTTTTGGGTTAGGTCAATCCGTTCGCGAGATATGGGAGTTTGAAGACAAGAAATCGTTGAGAAGGCAAAAAATTTTTCGCAATTCTGCTGCTCCGAGCGCTTAACCAGAATGGCCTAGGGTAAAAATACACATACCGTTGTAATCGGGCGAGTTTCTACTTTCAGATGCAACAGGAATTTTTGGGTTAGGTCAATCCGTTCGCGAGATATGGGAGTTTGAAGACAAGAAATGGTTGAGAAGGCAAAAAATTTTTCGCAATTCTGCTGCTCCAAACGCTTAACCAGAATGGCCTATGGAAAAAATACACATACCGTTGTAATCGGGCGAGTTTCTACTTTCAGATGCAATAGAAATTTTTGGGTTAGGTCAATCCGTTCGCGAGATATGGGAGTTTGAAGACAAGAAATCGTTGAGAAGGCAAAAAATTTTTCGCAATTCTGCTGCTCCGAACGCTTAACCAGAATGGCCTAGGGAAAAAATGCACATACCGTTGTAATCGGGCGAGTTTCTACTTTCACAGGCAACAGGAACTTTTGGGTTAGGTCAATCCGTTCGCGAGATATGGGAGTTTGAAGCTAAGAAATGGTTGAGAAGACAACAATTTTTTCGCACTTCTGCTGCTCCAAACGCTTAACCAGAATGGCCTACGGAAAAAATAGAAATACCGTTGTAATCGGGCGAGTTTCTACTTTCAGATGCAATAGGAATTTTTTGGGTTAGGTCAATCCGTTCGCGAGATATGGGAGTTTGAAGACAAGAAATGGTTGAGAAGGCAAAAAATTTTTCGCAATTCTGCTGCTCCAAACGCTTAACCAGAATGGCCTATGGAAAAAATACACATACCGTTGTAATCGGGCGAGTTTCTACTTTCAGATGCAATAGGAATTTTTGGGTTAGGTCAATCCGTTCGCGAGATATGGGAGTTTGAAGACAAGAAATCGTTGAGAAGGCAAAAAATTTTTCGCAATTCTGCTGCTCCGAACGCTTAACCAGAATGGCCTAGGGAAAAAATGCACATACCGTTGTAATCGGGCGAGTTTCTACTTTCACAGGCAACAGGAACTTTTGGGTTAGGTCAATCCGTTCGCGAGATATGGGAGTTTGAAGCTAAGAAATGGTTGAGAAGACAACAAATTTTTCGCACTTCTGCTGCTCCAAACGCTTAATCAGAATGGCCTAGGGAAAAAATACACATACCGTTGTAATCGGGTGAGCTTCTACTTTCAGATGCCATAGGAATTTTTGGGTTAGGTCAATCCGTTCGCGAGATATGGGAGTTTGAAGCCAAGAAATGGTAGAGAAGGCAAAAAATTTTTCACAATTCTGCTGCTCCAACGCTTAACCAGAATGGCCTAGGGAAAAAATACACATACCGTTGTAATCGGGCGAGTTTCTACTTTCAGATGCAACAGGAATCTTTGGGTTACGTCTATCCGTTCGCGAGATATGGGAGTTTGAAGCTAAGAAATGGTTGAGAAGACATCAAATTTTTCGCACCTCTGCTGCTCCAAACGCTTAACCAGAATGGCCTAGGGAAAAAATACACATACCGTTGTAATCGGGCTAGTTTCTAATTTCAGATGCAACAGGAATTTTTGGGTTACGTCAATCCGTTCGCGAGATATGGGAGTTTGAAGCTAAGAAATGGTTGAGAAGACAACAAATTTTTCGCACTTCTGCTGCTCCAAACGCTTAACCAGAATGGCCTAGGGAAAAAATAGAAATACCGTTGTAATCGGGCGAGTTTCTACTTTCAGATGCAATAGGAATTTTTTGGGTTAGGTCAATCCGTTCGCGAGATATGGGAGTTTGAAGACAAGAAATGGTTGAGAAGGCAAAAAATTTTTCGCAATTCTGCTGCTCCAAACGCTTAACCAGAATGGCCTATGGAAAAAATACACACACCGTTGTAATCGGGCGAGTTTCTACTTTCAGATGCAATAGGAATTTTTGGGTTAGGTCAATCCGTTCGCGAGATATGGGAGTTTGAAGACAAGAAATCGTTGAGAAGGCAAAAAATTTTTCGCAATTCTGCTGCTCCGAACGCTTAACCAGAATGGCCTAGGGAAAAAATGCACATACCGTTGTAATCGGGCGAGTTTCTACTTTCACAGGCAACAGGAACTTGTGGGTTAGGTCAATCCGTTCGCGAGATATGGGAGTTTGAAGCTAAGAAATGGTTGAGAAGACAACAATTTTTTCGCACTTCTGCTGCTCCAAACGCTTAACCAGAATGGCCTACGGAAAAAATAGAAATACCGTTGTAATCGGGCGAGTTTCTACTTTCAGATGCAATAGGAATTTTTTGGGTTAGGTCAATCCGTTCGCGAGATATGGGAGTTTGAAGCTAAGAAATGGTTGAGAAGACAACAATTTTTTCGCACTTCTGCTGCTCCAAACGCTTAACCAGAATGGCCTACGGAAAAAATACACATACTGTTGTAATCGGGCGAGTTTCTACTTTCAGATGCAGTAGGAATTTTTGGGTTAGGTCAATCCGTTCGCGAGATATGGGAGTTTGAAGGCAAGAAATGGTAGAGAAGGCAAAAAATTTTTCACAATTCTGCTGCTCCAAACGCTTAACCAGAATGGCCTAGGGAAAAAATACACATACCGTTGTAATCGGGCGAGTTTCTACTTTCAGATGCAACAGGAATTTTTGGGTTACGTCAATCCGTTCGCGAGATATGGGAGTTTGAAGCTAAGAAATGGTTGAGAAGACAACAAATTTTTCGCACTTCTGCTGCTCCAAACGCTTAACCAGAATGGCCTAGGGAAAAAATACACATACCGTTGTAATCGGGTGAGTTTCTACTTTCAGATGCCATAGGAATTTTTGGGTTAGGTCAATCCGTTCGCGAGATATGGGAGTTTGAAGCCAAGAAATGGTTGAGAAGGCAAAAAATTTTTCGCAATTCTGCTGCTCCGAACGCTTAACCAGAATGGCCTAGGGTAAAAATACACATACCGTTGTAATGGGGCGAGTTTCTACTTTCAGATGCAATAGGAATTTTTGGGTTAGGTCAATCCGTTCGCGAGATATGGGACTTTGAAGCCAAGAAATGGTTGAGAAAGCAAAAAATTTTTCGCAATTCTGCTGCTCCAAACGCTTAACCAGAATGGCCTAGGGAAAAAATACACATGCCGTTGTAATAGGGCGAGCTTCTACTTTGAGATGCAACAGGAATTTTTGGGTGACGTCAATCCGTTCGCGAGATTTGGGAGTTTGAAGCTAAGAAATGGTTGAGAAGACAACAAATTTTTCGCAATTCTGCTGCTCCAAACGCTTAACCAGAATGGCCTAGGGAAAAAATACACATACCGTTGTAACCGGGCGAGTTTCTACTTTCAGACGCAACAGGAATTTTTGAGTTAGGTCAATCCGCTCGCGAGATATGGGAGTTTGAAGCCAAGAAACGGTTGAGAAGGCAACAAATTTTTCGCAATTCTGCTGCTCCAAACGCTTAACCAGAATGGCCTAGGGAAAAAATACACATACTGTTGTAATCGGGCCAGTTTCTACTTTCAGATGCAATAGGAATTTTTGGGTTAGGTCAATCCGTTTGCGAGGTATGGGAGTTTGAAGCCAAGAAATGGTAGAGAAGGCAAAAAATTTTTCAGAATTCTGCTGCTCCAAACGCTTAACCAGAATGGCCTAGGGAAAAAATACACATACCGTTGTAATCGGGCGAGTTTCTACTTTCAGATGCAATAGGAATTTTTGGGTTAGGTCAATCCGTTCGCGAGATATGGGAGTTTGAAGACAAGAAATCGTTGAGAAGGCAAAAAATTTTTCGCAATTCTGCGGCTTCAAACGCTTAACCAGAATGGCCTAGGGAGAAAATACACATACCGTTGTAATCGGGCGAGTTTCTACTTTCAGATGCAATAGGAATTTTTGGGTTAGGTCAATCCGTTCGCGAGATATGGGAGTTTGAAGACAACAAATGGTTGAGAAGGCAAAAAATTTTTCGCAATTCTGCTGCTCCGAACGCTTAACCAGAATGGCCTAGGGTAAAAATACACATACCGTTGTAGTGGGGCGAGTTTCTACTTTCAGATGCAATAGGAATTTTTGGGTTAGGTCAATCCGTTCGCGACATATGGGACTTTGAAGCCAAGAAATGGTTGAGAAGGCAAAAAATTTTTCGCAATTCTGCTGCTCCAAACGCTTAACCAGAATGGCCTAGGGAAAAAATACACATGCCGTTGTAATCGGGCGAGTTTCTACTCTCAGATGCAACAGGAATTTTTGGGTGACGTCAATCCGTTCGCGAGATTTGGGAGTTTGAAGCTAAGAAATGGTTGAGAAGACAACAAATTTTTCGCACTTCTGCTGCTCCAAACGCTTAACCAGAATGGCCTAGGGAAAAAATACAAATACCGTTGTAATCGGGCGAGTTTCTACTTTCAGATGCAATAGGAATTTTTGGGTTAGGTCAATCCGTTCGCGAGATATGGGAGTTTGAAGACAAGAAATCGTTGAGAAGGCAAAAAATTTTTCGCAATTCTGCGGCTTCAAACGCTTAACCAGAATGGCCTAGGGAAAAAATACACATACCGTTGTAATCGGGCGAGTTTCTACTTTCAGATGCAATAGGAATTTTTGGGTTAGGTCAATCCGTTCGCGAGATATGGGAGTTTGAAGCCAAGAAATGGTTGAGAAGGCAAGAAATTTTTCGCAATTCTGCTGCTCCAAACGCTTAACCAGAATGGCCTAGGGAAAAAATACACATACCGTTGTAATGGGGCGAGTTTCTACTTTCAGATGCAATAGGAATTTTTGGGTGACGTCAATCCGTTCGCGAGATTTGGGAGTTTGAAGCTAAGAAATGGTTGAGAAGACAACAAATTTTTCGCACTTCCGCCGCTCCAAACGCTTAACCAGAATGGCCTAGGGAAAAAATACAAATACCGTTGTAATCGGGCGAGTTTCTAATTTCAGATGCAACTGGAATTTTTGGGTTACGTCAATCCGTTCGCGAGATATGGGAGTTTGAAGCTAAGAAATGGTTGAGAAGACAACAAATTTTTCGCACTTCTGCTGCTCCAAACGCTTAACCAGAATGGCCTAGGGAAAAAATACACATACCGTTGTAACCGGGCGAGTTTCTACTTTCAGACGCAACAGGAATTTTTGAGTTAGGTCAATCCGCTCGCGAGATATGGGAGTTTGAAGCCAAGAAATGGTTGAGAAGGCAACAAATTTTTCGCAATTCTGCTGCTCCAAACGCTTAACCAGAATGGCCTAGGGAAAAAATACACATACCGTTGTAATCGGGCGAGTTTCTACTTTCAGATGCAATAGGAATTTTTGGGTTAGGTCAATCCGTTCGCGAGGTATGGGAGTTTGAAGCCAAGAAATGGTAGAGAAGGCAAAAAATTTTTCACAATTCTGCTGCTCCAAACGCTTAACCAGAATGGCCTAGGGAAAAAATACACATACCGTTGTAATCGGGCGAGTTTCTACTTTCAGATGCAATAGGAATTTTTGGGTTAGGTCAATCCGTTCGCGAGATATGGGACTTTGAAGCCAAGAAATGGTTGAGAAGGCAAAAAATTTTTCGCAATTCTGCTGCTCCAAACGCTTAACCAGAATGGCCTAGGGAAAAAATGCACATGCCGTTGTAATCGGGCGAGTTTCTACTTTCAGATGCAACAGGAATTTTTGGGTGACGTCAATCCGTTCGCGAGATTTGGGAGTTTGAAGCTAAGAAATGGTTGAGAAGACAACAAATTTTTCGCACTTCTGCTGCTCCAAACGCTTAACCAGAATGGCCTAGGGAAAAAATAGAAAGACCGTTGTAATCGGGCGAGTTTCTACTTTCAGATGCAACTGGAATTTTTGGGTTACGTCAATCCGTTCGCGAGATATGGGAGTTTGAAGCTAAGAAATGGTTGAGAAGACAACAAATTTTTCGCACTTCTGCTGCTCCAAACGCTTAACCAGAATGGCCTAGGGAAAAAATACACATACCGTTGTAACCGGGCGAGTTTCTACATTCAGACGCAACAGGAATTTTTGAGTTAGGTCAATCCGCTCGCGAGATATGGGAGTTTGAAGCCAAGAAATGGTTGAGAAGGCAACAAATTTTTCGCAATTCTGCTGCTCCAAACGCTTAACCAGAATCGCCTAGGGAAAAAATACACATACCGTTGTAATCGGGCGAGTTTCTACTTTCAGATGCAATAGGAATTTTTGGGTTAGGTCAATCCGTTCGCGAGGTATGGGAGTTTGAAGCCAAGAAATGGTAGAGAAGGCAAAAAATTTTTCACAATTCTGCTGCTCCAAACGCTTAACCAGAATGGCCTAGGGAAAAAATACACATACCGTTGTAATCGGGCGAGTTTCTACTTTCAGATGCAATAGGAATTTTTGGGTTAGGTCAATCCGTTCGCGAGATATGGGAGTTTGAAGCCAAGAAATGGTTGAGAAGGCAAAAAATTTTTCGCAATTCTGCTGCTTCAAACGCTTAACCAGAATGGCCTAGGGAAAAAATACATATACCGTTGTAATCGGGCGAGTTTCTACTTTCAGATGCAATAGGAATTTTTGGGTTAGGTCAATCCGTTCGCGAGATATGGGAGTTTGAAGACAAGAAATCGTTGAGAAGGCAAAAAATTTTTCGCACTGCTGCTGCTCCAAACGCTTAACCAGAATGGCCTAGGGAAAAAATACACATACCGTTGTAATCGGGCTAGTTTCTAATTTCAGATGCAACAGGAATTTTTGGGTTACGTCAATCCGTTCGCGAGATATGGGAGTTTGAAGCTAAGAAATGGTTGAGAAGACAACAAATTTTTCGCACTTCTGCTGCTCCAAACGCTTAACCAGAATGGCCTATGGAAAAAATACACACACCGTTGTAATCGGGCGAGTTTCTACTTTCAGATGCAATAGGAATTTTTGGGTTAGGTCAATCCGTTCGCGAGATATGGGAGTTTGAAGACAAGAAATCGTTGAGAAGGCAAAAAATTTTTCGCAATTCTGCTGCTCCGAACGCTTAACCAGAATGGCCTAGCGAAAAAATGCACATACCGTTGTAATCGGGCGAGTTTCTACTTTCACAGGCAACAGGAACTTTTGGGTTAGGTCAATCCGTTCGCGAGATATGGGAGTTTGAAGCTAAGAAATGGTTGAGAAGACAACAATTTTTTCGCACTTCTGCTGCTCCAAACGCTTAACCAGAATGGCCTACGGAAAAAATAGAAATACCGTTGTAATCGGGCGAGTTTCTACTTTCAGATGCAATAGGAATTTTTTGGGTTAGGTCAATCCGTTCGCGAGATATGGGAGTTTGAAGACAAGAAATGGTTGAGAAGGCAAAAAATTTTTCGCAATTCTGCTGCTCCAAACGCTTAACCAGAATGGCCTATGGAAAAAATACACATACCGTTGTAATCGGGCGAGTTTCTACTTTCAGATGCAATAGGAATTTTTGGGTTAGGTCAATCCGTTCGCGAGATATGGGAGTTTGAAGACAAGAAATCGTTGAGAAGGCAAAAAATTTTTCGCAATTCTGCTGCTTCGAACGCTTAACCAGAATGGCCTAGGGAAAAAATGCACATACCGTTGTAATCGGGCGAGTTTCTACTTTCACAGGCAACAGGAACTATTGGGTTAGGTCAATCCGTTCGCGAGATATGGGAGTTTGAAGCTAAGAAATGGTTGAGAAGACAACAATTTTTTCGCACTTCTGCTGCTCCAAACGCTTAACCAGAATGGCCTACGGAAAAAATACACATACTGTTGTAATCGGGCGAGTTTCTACTTTCAGATGCAGTAGGAATTTTTGGGTTAGGTCAATCCGTTCGCGAGATATGGGAGTTTGAAGCCAAGAAATGGTTGAGAAGGCAACAAATTTTTCGCAATTCTGCTGCTCCAAACGCTTAACCAGAATGGCCTAGGGAAAAAATACACATACCGTTGTAATCGGGCGAGTTTCTACTTTCAGATGCAATAGGAATTTTTGGGTTAGGTCAATCCGTTCGCGAGATATGGGAGTTTGAAGCCAAGAAATGGTTGAGAAGGCAAGAAATTTTTCGCAATTCTGCTGCTCCAAACGCTTAACCAGAATGGCCTAGGGAAAAAATACACATACCGTTGTAATCGGGCGAGTTTCTACTTTCAGATGCAACAGGAATTTTTGGGTTACGTCAATCCGTTCGCGAGATATGGGAGTTTGAATCTAAGAAATGGTTGAGAAGACAACAAATTTTTCGCACTTCTGCTGCTCCAAACGCTTAACCAGAATGGCCTAGGGAAAAAATACACATGCCGTTGTAATCGGGCGAGTTTCTACTTTCAGATGCAACAGGAATTTTTGGGTGACGTCAATCCGTTCGCGAGATATGGGAGTTTGAAGCCAAGAAATGGTTGAGAAGGCAACAAATTTTTCGCAATTCTGCTGCTCCAAACGCTTAACCAGAATGGCCTAGGGAAAAAATACACATACCGTTGTAATCGGGCGAGTTTCTACTTTCAGATGCAATAGGAATTTTTGGGTTAGGTCAATCCGTTCGCGAGATATGGGAGTTTGAAGCCAAGAAATGGTTGAGAAGGCAAGAAATTTGTCGCAATTCTGCTGCTCCAAACGCTTAACCAGAATGGCCTAGGGAAAAAATACACATACCGTTGTAATGGGGCGAGTTTCTACTTTCAGATGCAATAGGAATTTTTGGGTGACGTCAATCCGTTCGCGAGATTTGGGAGTTTGAAGCTAAGAAATGGTTGAGAAGACAACAAATTTTTCGCACTTCCGCTGCTCCAAACGCTTAACCAGAATGGCCTAGGGAGAAAATACAAATACCGTTGTAATCGGGCGAGTTTCTAATTTCAGATGCAACTGGAATTTTTGGGTTACGTCAATCCGTTCGCGAGATATGGGAGTTTGAAGCTAAGAAATGGTTGAGAAGACAACAAATTTTTCGCACTTCTGCTGCTCCAAACGCTCAACCAGAATGGCCTAGGGAAAAAATACACATACCGTTGTAGCCGGGCGAGTTTCTACTTTCAGACGCAACAGGAATTTTTGAGTTAGGTCAATCCGCTCGCGAGAAATGGGAGTTTGAAGCCAAGAAATGGTTGAGAAGGCAACAAATTTTTCGCAATTCTGCTGCTCCAAACGCTTAACCAGAATGGCCTAGGGAAAAAATACCCATACCGTTGTAATCGGGCGAGTTTCTACTTTCAGATGCAATAGGAATTTTTGGGTTAGGTCAATCCGTTCGCGAGGTATGGGAGTTTGAAGCCAAGAAATGGTAGAGAAGGCAAAAAATTTTTCACAATTCTGCTGCTCCAAAGGCTTAACCAGAATGGCCTAGGGAAAAAATACACATACCGTTGTAATCGGGCGAGTTTCTACTTTCAGATGCAATAGGAATTTTTGGGTTAGGTCAATCCGTTCGCGAGATATGGGAGTTTGAAGACAAGAAATCCTTGAGAAGGCAAAAAATTTTTCGCAATTCTGCGGCTTCAAACGCTTAACCAGAATGGCCTAGGGATAAAATACACATACCGTTGTAATCGGGCGAGTTTCTACTTTCAGATGCAATAGGAGTTTTTGGGTTAGGTCAATCCGTTCGCGAGATATGGGAGTTTGAAGACAACAAATGGTTGAGAAGGCAAAAAATTTTTCGCAATTCTGCTGCTCCGAACGCTTAACCAGAATGGCCTAGGGTAAAAATACACATACCGTTGTAATGGGGCGAGTTTCTACTTTCAGATGCAATAGGAATTTTTGGGTTAGGTCAATCCGTTCGCGAGATATGGGACTTTGAAGCCAAGAAATGGTTGAGAAGGCAAAAAATTTTTCGCAATTCTGCTGCTCCAAACGCTTAACCAGAATGGCCTAGGGAAAAAATGCACATGCCGTTGTAATCGGGCGAGTTTATACTTTCAGATGCAACAGGAATTTTTGGGTGACGTCAATCCGTTCGCGAGGTATGGGAGTTTGAAGCCAAGAAATGGTAGAGAAGGCAAAAAATTTTTCACAATTCTGCTGCTCCAAACGCTTAACCAGAATGGCCTAGGGAAAAAATACACATACCGTTGTAATCGGGCGAGTTTCTACTTTCAGATGCAATAGGAATTTTTGGGTTAGGTCAATCCGTTCGCGAGATATGGGAGTTTGAAGCCAAGAAATGGTTGAGAAGGCAAAAAATTTTTCGCAATTCTGCTGCTTCAAACGCTTAACCAGAATGGCCTAGGGAAAAAATACACATACCGTTGTAATCGGGCGAGTTTCTACTTTCAGATGCAATGGGAATTTTTGGGTTAGGTCAATCCGTTCGCGAGATATGGGAGTTTGAAGACAAGAAATCGTTGAGAAGGCAAAAAATTTTTCGCACTTCTGCTGCTCCAAACGCTTAACCAGAATGGCCTAGGGAAAAAATACACATACCGTTGTAATCGGGCTAGTTTCTAATTTCAGATGCAACAGGAATTTTTGGGTTACGTCAATCCGTTCGCGAGATATGGGAGTTTGAAGCTAAGAAATGGTTGAGAAGACAACATATTTTTCGCACTTCTGCTGCTCCAAACGCTTAACCAGAATGGCCTAGGGAAAAAATAGAAATACCGTTGTAATCGGGCGAGTTTCTACTTTCAGATGCAATAGGAATTTTTTGGGTTAGGTCAATCCGTTCGCGAGATATGGGAGTTTGAAGACAAGAAATGGTTGAGAAGGCAAAAAATTTTTCGCAATTCTGCTGCTCCAAACGCTTAACCAGAATGGCCTATGGAAAAAATACACACACCGTTGTAATCGGGCGAGTTTCTACTTTCAGATGCAATAGGAATTTTTGGGTTAGGTCAATCCGTTCGCGAGATATGGGAGTTTGAAGACAAGAAATCGTTGAGAAGGCAAAAAATTTTTCGCAATTCTGCTGCTCCGAACGCTTAACCAGAATGGCCTAGGGAAAAAATGCACATACCGTTGTAATCGGGCGAGTTTCTACTTTCACAGGCAACAGGAACTTTTGGGTTAGGTCAATCCGTTCGCGAGATATGGGAGTTTGAAGCTAAGAAATGGTTGAGAAGACAACAATTTTTTCGCACTTCTGCTGCTCCAAACGCTTAACCAGAATGGCCTAGGGAAAAAATACACATGCCGTTGTAATAGGGCGAGCTTCTACTTTGAGATGCAACAGGAATTTTTGGGTGACGTCAATCCGTTCGCGAGATTTGGGAGTTTGAAGCTAAGAAATGGTTGAGAAGACAACAAATTTTTCGCACTTCTGCTGCTCCGAACGCTTAACCAGAATGGCCTAGGGTAAAAATACACATACCGTTGTAGTGGGGCGAGTTTCTACTTTCAGATGCAATAGGAATTTTTGGGTTAGGTCAATCCGTTCGCGACATATGGGACTTTGAAGCCAAGAAATGGTTGAGAAGGCAAAAAATTTTTCGCAATTCTGCTGCTCCAAACGCTTAACCAGAATGGCCTAGGGAAAAAATACACATGCCGTTGTAATCGGGCGAGTTTCTACTTTCAGATGCAATAGGAATTTTTTGGGTTAGGTCAATCCGTTCGCGAGATATGGGAGTTTGAAGACAAGAAATGGTTGAGAAGGCAAAAAATTTTTCGCAATTCTGCTGCTCCAAACGCTTAACCAGAATGGCCTATGGAAAAAATACACACACCGTTGTAATCGGGCGAGTTTCTACTTTCAGATGCAATAGGAATTTTTGGGTTAGGTCAATCCGTTCGCGAGATATGGGAGTTTGAAGACAAGAAATCGTTGAGAAGGCAAAAAATTTTTCGCAATTCTGCTGCTCCGAACGCTTAACCAGAATGGCCTAGGGAAAAAATGCACATACCGTTGTAATCGGGCGAGTTTCTACTTTCACAGGCAACAGGAACTTTTGGGTTAGGTCAATCCGTTCGCGAGATATGGGAGTTTGAAGCTAAGAAATGGTTGAGAAGACAACAAATTTTTCGCACTTCTGCTGCTCCAAACGCTTAACCAGAATGGCCTAGGGAAAAAATACAAAGACCGTTGTAATCGGGCGAGTTTCTACTTTCAGATGCAACTGGAATTTTTGGGTTACGTCAATCCGTTCGCGAGATATGGGAGTTTGAAGCTAAGAAATGGTTGAGAAGACAACAAATTTTTCGCACTTGTGCTGCTCCAAACGCTTAACCAGAATGGCCTAGGGAAAAAATACACATACCGTTGTAACCGGGCGAGTTTCTACATTCAGACGCAACAGGAATTTTTGAGTTAGGTCAATCCGCTCGCGAGATATGGGAGTTTGAAGCCAAGAAATGGTTGAGAAGGCAACAAATTTTTCGCAATTCTGCTGCTCCAAACGCTTAACCAGAATCGCCTAGGGAAAAAATACACATACCGTTGTAATCGGGCGAGTTTCTACTTTCAGATGCAATAGGAATTTTTGGGTTAGGTCAATCCGTTCGCGAGGTATGGGAGTTTGAAGCCAAGAAATGGTAGAGAAGGCAAAAAATTTTTCACAATTCTGCTGCTCCAAACGCTTAACCAGAATGGCCTAGGGAAAAAATACACATACCGTTGTAATCGGGCGAGTTTCTACTTTCAGATGCAATAGGAATTTTTGGGTTAGGTCAATCCGTTCGCGAGATATGGGAGTTTGAAGCCAAGAAATGGTTGAGAAGGCAAAAAATTTTTCGCAATTCTGCTGCTTCAAACGCTTAACCAGAATGGCCTAGGGAAAAAATACACATACCGTTGTAATCGGGCGAGTTTCTACTTTCAGATGCAATGGGAATTTTTGGGTTAGGTCAATCCGTTCGCGAGATATGGGAGTTTGAAGACAAGAAATCGTTGAGAAGGCAAAAAATTTTTCGCACTTCTGCTGCTCCAAACGCTTAACCAGAATGGCCTAGGGAAAAAATACACATACCGTTGTAATCGGGCTAGTTTCTAATTTCAGATGCAACAGGAATTTTTGGGTTACGTCAATCCGTTCGCGAGATATGGGAGTTTGAAGCTAAGAAATGGTTGAGAAGACAACATATTTTTCGCACTTCTGCTGCTCCAAACGCTTAACCAGAATGGCCTAGGGAAAAAATAGAAATACCGTTGTAATCGGGCGAGTTTCTACTTTCAGATGCAATAGGAATTTTTTGGGTTAGGTCAATCCGTTCGCGAGATATGGGAGTTTGAAGACAAGAAATGGTTGAGAAGGCAAAAAATTTTTCGCAATTCTGCTGCTCCAAACGCTTAACCAGAATGGCCTATGGAAAAAATACACACACCGTTGTAATCGGGCGAGTTTCTACTTTCAGATGCAATAGGAATTTTTGGGTTAGGTCAATCCGTTCGCGAGATATGGGAGTTTGAAGACAAGAAATCGTTGAGCAGGCAAAAAATTTTTCGCAATTCTGCTGCTCCGAACGCTTAACCAGAATGGCCTAGGGAAAAAATGCACATACCGTTGTAATCGGGCGAGTTTCTACTTTCACAGGCAACAGGAACTTTTGGGTTAGGTCAATCCGTTCGCGAGATATGGGAGTTTGAAGCTAAGAAATGGTTGAGAAGACAACAATTTTTTCGCACTTCTGCTGCTCCAAACGCTTAACCAGAATGGCCTAGGGAAAAAATACACATGCCGTTGTAATAGGGCGAGCTTCTACTTTGAGATGCAACAGGAATTTTTGGGTGACGTCAATCCGTTCGCGAGATTTGGGAGTTTGAAGCTAAGAAATGGTTGAGAAGACAACAAATTTTTCGCACTTCTGCTGCTCCGAACGCTTAACCAGAATGGCCTAGGGTAAAAATACACATACCGTTGTAGTGGGGCGAGTTTCTACTTTCAGATGCAATAGGAATTTTTGGGTTAGGTCAATCCGTTCGCGACATATGGGACTTTGAAGCCAAGAAATGGTTGAGAAGGCAAAAAATTTTTCGCAATTCTGCTGCTCCAAACGCTTAACCAGAATGGCCTAGGGAAAAAATACACATGCCGTTGTAATCGGGCGAGTTTCTACTTTCAGATGCAATAGGAATTTTTTGGGTTAGGTCAATCCGTTCGCGAGATATGGGAGTTTGAAGACAAGAAATGGTTGAGAAGGCAAAAAATTTTTCGCAATTCTGCTGCTCCAAACGCTTAACCAGAATGGCCTATGGAAAAAATACACACACCGTTGTAATCGGGCGAGTTTCTACTTTCAGATGCAATAGGAATTTTTGGGTTAGGTCAATCCGTTCGCGAGATATGGGAGTTTGAAGACAAGAAATCGTTGAGAAGGCAAAAAATTTTTCGCAATTCTGCTGCTCCGAACGCTTAACCAGAATGGCCTAGGGAAAAAATGCACATACCGTTGTAATCGGGCGAGTTTCTACTTTCACAGGCAACAGGAACTTTTGGGTTAGGTCAATCCGTTCGCGAGATATGGGAGTTTGAAGCTAAGAAATGGTTGAGAAGACAACAATTTTTTCGCACTTCTGCTGCTCCAAACGCTTAACCAGAATGGCCTAGGGAAAAAATACACATGCCGTTGTAATAGGGCGAGCTTCTACTTTGAGATGCAACAGGAATTTTTGGGTGACGTCAATCCGTTCGCGAGATTTGGGAGTTTGAAGCTAAGAAATGGTTGAGAAGACAACAAATTTTTTGCACTTCTGCTGCTCCAAACGCTTAACCAGAATGGCCTAGGGAAAAAATACACATGCCGTTGTAATCGGGCGAGTTTCTACTTTCAGATGCAACAGGAATTTTTGGGTGACGTCAATCCGTTCGCGAGATTTGGGAGTTTGAAGCTAAGAAATGGTTGAGAAGACAACAAATTTTTCGCACTTCTGCTGCTCCAAACGCTTAACCAGAATGGCCTAGGGAAAAAATACAAATACCGTTGTAATCGGGCGAGTTTCTACTTTCAGATGCAATAGGAATTTTTGGGTTAGGTCAATCCGTTCGCGAGATATGGGAGTTTGAAGACAAGAAATCGTTGAGAAGGCAAAAAATTTTTCGCAATTCTGCGGCTTCAAACGCTTAACCAAAATGGCCTAGGGAAAAAATACACATACCGTTGTAATCGGGCGAGTTTCTACTTTCAGATGCAATAGGAATTTTTGGGTTAGGTCAATCCGTTCGCGAGATATGGGAGTTTGAAGCCAAGAAATGGTTGAGAAGGCAAAAAATTTTTCGCAATTCTGCTGCTCCAAACGCTTAACCAGAATGGCCTAGGGAAAAAATACACATGCCGTTGTAATCGGGCGAGTTTCTACTTTCAGATGCAACAGGAATTTTTGGGTGACGTCAATCCGTTCGCGAGATTTGGGAGTTTGAAGCTAAGAAATGGTTGAGAAGACAACAAATTTTTCGCACTTCTGCTGCTCCAAACGCTTAACCAGAATGGCCTAGGGAAAAAATACAAAGACCGTTGTAATCGGGCGAGTTTCTACTTTCAGATGCAATAGGAATTTTTGGGTTAGGTCAATCCGTTCGCGAGGTATGGGAGTTTGAAGCCAAGAAATGGTAGAGAAGGCAAAAAATTTTTCACAATTCTGCTGCTCCAAACGCTTAACCAGAATGGCCTAGGGAAAAAATACACATACCGTTGTAATCGGGCGAGTTTCTACTTTCAGATGCAACAGGAATTTTTGGGTTACGTCAATCCGTTCGCGAGATATGGGAGTTTGAATCTAAGAAATGGTTGAGAAGACAACAAATTTTTCGCACTTCTGCTGCTCCAAACGCTTAACCAGAATGGCCTAGGGAAAAAATACACATGCCGTTGTAATCGGGCGAGTTTCTACTTTCAGATGCAACAGGAATTTTTGGGTGACGTCAATCCGTTCGCGAGATATGGGAGTTTGAAGCCAAGAAATGGTTGAGAAGGCAACAAATTTTTCGCAATTCTGCTGCTCCAAACGCTTAACCAGAATGGCCTAGGGAAAAAATACACATACCGTTGTAATCGGGCGAGTTTCTACTTTCAGATGCAATAGGAATTTTTGGGTTAGGTCAATCCGTTCGCGAGATATGGGAGTTTGAAGCCAAGAAATGGTTGAGAAGGCAAGAAATTTTTCGCAATTCTGCTGCTCCAAACGCTTAACCAGAATGGCCTAGGGAAAAAATACACATACCGTTGTAATGGGGCGAGTTTCTACTTTCAGATGCAATAGGAATTTTTGGGTGACGTCAATCCGTTCGCGAGATTTGGGAGTTTGAAGCTAAGAAATGGTTGAGAAGACAACAAATTTTTCGCACTTCCGCTGCTCCAAACGCTTAACCAGAATGGCCTAGGGAAAAAATACAAATACCGTTGTAATCGGGCGAGTTTCTAATTTCAGATGCAACTGGAATTTTTGGGTTACGTCAATCCGTTCGCGAGATATGGGAGTTTGAAGCTAAGAAATGGTTGAGAAGACAACAAATTTTTCGCACTTCTGCTGCTCCAAACGCTTAACCAGAATGGCCTAGGGAAAAAATACACATACCGTTGTAACCGGGCGAGTTTCTACTTTCAGACGCAACAGGAATTTTTGAGTTAGGTCAATCCGCTCGCGAGGTATGGGAGTTTGAAGCCAAGAAATGGTAGAGAAGGCAAAAAATTTTTCACAATTCTGCTGCTCCAAACGCTTAACCAGAATGGCCTAGGGAAAAAATACACATACCGTTGTAATCGGGCGAGTTTCTACTTTCAGATGCAACAGGAATTTTTGGGTTACGTCAATCCGTTCGCGAGATATGGGAGTTTGAATCTAAGAAATGGTTGAGAAGACAACAAATTTTTCGCACTTCTGCTGCTCCAAACGCTTAACCAGAATGGCCTAGGGAAAAAATACACATGCCGTTGTAATCGGGCGAGTTTCTACTTTCAGATGCAACAGGAATTTTTGGGTGACGTCAATCCGTTCGCGAGATATGGGAGTTTGAAGCCAAGAAATGGTTGAGAAGGCAACAAATTTTTCGCAATTCTGCTGCTCCAAACGCTTAACCAGAATGGCCTAGGGAAAAAATACACATACCGTTGTAATCGGGCGAGTTTCTACTTTCAGATGCAATAGGAATTTTTGGGTTAGGTCAATCCGTTCGCGAGATATGGGAGTTTGAAGCCAAGAAATGGTTGAGAAGGCAAGAAATTTTTCGCAATTCTGCTGCTCCAAACGCTTAACCAGAATGGCCTAGGGAAAAAATACACATACCGTTGTAATGGGGCGAGTTTCTACTTTCAGATGCAATAGGAATTTTTGGGTGACGTCAATCCGTTCGCGAGATTTGGGAGTTTGAAGCTAAGAAATGGTTGAGAAGACAACAAATTTTTCGCACTTCCGCTGCTCCAAACGCTTAACCAGAATGGCCTAGGGAAAAAATACAAATACCGTTGTAATCGGGCGAGTTTCTAATTTCAGATGCAACTGGAATTTTTGGGTTACGTCAATCCGTTCGCGAGATATGGGAGTTTGAAGCTAAGAAATGGTTGAGAAGACAACAAATTTTTCGCACTTCTGCTGCTCCAAACGCTTAACCAGAATGGCCTAGGGAAAAAATACACATACCGTTGTAACCGGGCGAGTTTCTACTTTCAGATGCAATAGGAATTTTTGGGTTAGGTCAATCCGTTCGCGAGATATGGGAGTTTGAAGACAAGAAATCGTTGAGAAGGCAAAAAATTTTTCGCAATTCTGCGGCTTCAAACGCTTAACCAGAATGGCCTAGGGAAAAAATACACATACCGTTGTAATCGGGCGAGTTTCTACTTTCAGATGCAATAGGAATTTTTGGGTTAGGTCAATCCGTTCGCGAGATATGGGAGTTTGAAGACAACAAATGGTTGAGAAGGCAAAAAATTTTTCGCAATTCTGCTGCTCCGAACGCTTAACCAGAATGGCCTAGGGTAAAAATACACATACCGTTGTAGTGGGGCGAGTTTCTACTTTCAGATGCAATAGGAATTTTTGGGTTAGGTCAATCCGTTCGCGACATATGGGACTTTGAAGCCAAGAAATGGTTGAGAAGGCAAAAAATTTTTCGCAATTCTGCTGCTCCAAACGCTTAACCAGAATGGCCTAGGGAAAAAATACACATGCCGTTGTAATCTTGCGAGTTTCTACTTTCAGATGCAACAGGAATTTTTGGGTGACGTCAATCCGTTCGCGAGATTTGGGAGTTTGAAGCTAAGAAATGGTTGAGAAGACAACAAATTTTTCGCACTTCTGCTGCTCCAAACGCTTAACCAGAATGGCCTAGGGAAAAAATACAAATACCGTTGTAATCGGGCGAGTTTCTACTTTCAGATGCAATAGGAATTTTTGGGTTAGGTCAATCCGTTCGCGAGATATGGGAGTTTGAAGACAAGAAATCGTTGAGAAGGCAAAAAATTTTTCGCAATTCTGCGGCTTCAAACGCTTAACCAAAATGGCCTAGGGAAAAAATACACATACCGTTGTAATCGGGCGAGTTTCTACTTTCAGATGCAATAGGAATTTTTGGGTTAGGTCAATCCGTTCGCGAGATATGGGAGTTTGAAGCCAAGAAATGGTTGAGAAGGCAAAAAATTTTTCGCAATTCTGCTGCTCCAAACGCTTAACCAGAATGGCCTAGGGAAAAAATACACATGCCGTTGTAATCGGGCGAGTTTCTACTTTCAGATGCAACAGGAATTTTTGGGTGACGTCAATCCGTTCGCGAGATTTGGGAGTTTGAAGCTAAGAAATGGTTGAGAAGACAACAAATTTTTCGCACTTCCGCTGCTCCAAACGCTTAACCAGAATGGCCTAGGGAAAAAATACAAAGACCGTTGTAATCGGGCGAGTTTCTACTTTCAGATGCAATAGGAATTTTTGGGTTAGGTCAATCCGTTCGCGAGGTATGGGAGTTTGAAGCCAAGAAATGGTAGAGAAGGCAAAAAATTTTTCACAATTCTGCTGCTCCAAACGCTTAACCAGAATGGCCTAGGGAAAAAATACACATACCGTTGTAATCGGGCGAGTTTCTACTTTCAGATGCAACAGGAATTTTTGGGTTACGTCAATCCGTTAGCGAGATATGGGAGTTTGAATCTAAGAAATGGTTGAGAAGACAACAAATTTTTCGCACTTCTGCTGCTCCAAACGCTTAACCAGAATGGCCTAGGGAAAAAATACACATGCCGTTGTAATCGGGCGAGTTTCTACTTTCAGATGCAACAGGAATTTTTGGGTGACGTCAATCCGTTCGCGAGATATGGGAGTTTGAAGCCAAGAAATGGTTGAGAAGGCAACAAATTTTTCGCAATTCTGCTGCTCCAAACGCTTAACCAGAATGGCCTAGGGAAAAAATACACATACCGTTGTAATCGGGCGAGTTTCTACTTTCAGATGCAATAGGAATTTTTGGGTTAGGTCAATCCGTTCGCGAGATATGGGAGTTTGAAGCCAAGAAATGGTTGAGAAGGCAAGAAATTTTTCGCAATTCTGCTGCTCCAAACGCTTAACCAGAATGGCCTAGGGAAAAAATACACATACCGTTGTAATGGGGCGAGTTTCTACTTTCAGATGCAATAGGAATTTTTGGGTGACGTCAATCCGTTCGCGAGATTTGGGAGTTTGAAGCTAAGAAATGGTTGAGAAGACAACAAATTTTTCGCACTTCCGCTGCTCCAAACGCTTAACCAGAATGGCCTAGGGAAAAAATACAAATACCGTTGTAATCGGGCGAGTTTCTAATTTCAGATGCAACTGGAATTTTTGGGTTACGTCAATCCGTTCGCGAGATATGGGAGTTTGAAGCTAAGAAATGGTTGAGAAGACAACAAATTTTTCGCACTTCTGCTGCTCCAAACGCTTAACCAGAATGGCCTAGGGAAAAAATACACATACCGTTGTAACCGGGCGAGTTTCTACTTTCAGACGCAACAGGAATTTTTGAGTTAGGTCAATCCGCTCGCGAGATATGGGAGTTTGAAGCCAAGAAATGGTTGGGAAGGCAACAAATTTTTCGCAATTCTGCTGCTCCAAACGCTTAACCAGAATGGCCTAGGGAAAAAATACACATACCGTTGTAATCGGGCGAGTTTCTACTTTCAGATGCAATAGGAGTTTTTGGGTTAGGTCAATCCGTTCGCGAGATATGGGAGTTTGAAGACAACAAATGGTTGAGAAGGCAAAAAATTTTTCGCAATTCTGCTGCTCTGAACGCTTAACCAGAATGGCCTAGGGTAAAAATACACATACCGTTGTAATGGGGCGAGTTTCTACTTTCAGATGCAATAGGAATTTTTGGGTTAGGTCCATCCGTTCGCGAGATATGGGACTTTGAAGCCAAGAAATGGTTGAGAAGGCAAAAAATTTTTCGCAATTCTGCTGCTCCAAACGCTTAACCAGAATGGCCTAGGGAAAAAATGCACATGCCGTTGTAATCGGGCGAGTTTCTACTTTCAGATGCAACAGGAATTTTTGGGTGACGTCAATCCGTTCGCGAGATTTGGGAGTTTGAAGCTAAGAAATGGTTGAGAAGACAACAAATTTTTCGCACTTCTGCTGCTCCAAACGCTTAACCAGAATGGCCTAGGGAAAAAATACAAAGAGCGTTGTAATCGGGCGAGTTTCTACTTTCAGATGCGACTGGAATTTTTGGGTTACGTCAATCCGTTCGCGAGATATGGGAGTTTGAAGCTAAGAAATGGTTGAGAAGACAACAAATTTTTCGCACTTCTGCTGCTCCAAACGCTTAACCAGAATGGCCTAGGGAAAAAATACACATACCGTTGTAACCGGGCGAGTTTCTACATTCAGACGCAACAGGAATTTTTGAGTTAGGTCAATCCGCTCGCGAGATATGGGAGTTTGAAGCCAAGAAATGGTTGAGAAGGCAACAAATTTTTCGCAATTCTGCTGCTCCAAACGCTTAACCAGAATCGCCTAGGGAAAAAATACACATACCGTTGTAATCGGGCGAGTTTCTACTTTCAGATGCAATAGGAATTTTTGGGTTAGGTCAATCCGTTCGCGAGGTATGGGAGTTTGAAGCCAAGAAATGGTAGAGAAGGCAAAAAATTTTTCACAATTCTGCTGCTCCAAACGCTTAACCAGAATGGCCTAGGGAAAAAATACACATACCGTTGTAATCGGGCGAGTTTCTACTTTCAGATGCAATAGGAATTTTTGGGTTAGGTCAATCCGTTCGCGAGATATGGGAGTTTGAAGCTAAGAAATGGTTGAGAAGGCAAAAAATTTTTCGCAATTCTGCTGCTTCAAACGCTTAACCAGAATGGCCTAGGGAAAAAATACAAATACCGTTGGAATCGGGCGAACTTCTACTTTCAGTTGCAATAGGAATTTTTGAGTTAGGTCAATCCGTTCGCGAGATATGGGAGTTTGAAGACAAGAAATGGCTGAGAAGGCAAAAAATTTTTCGCAATTCTGCTGCTCCAAACGCTTAACCAGAATGGCGTAGGGACAAAATACACATACCGTTGTAATCGGGCGAGTTTCTACTTTCAGATGCAACAGGAATTTTTGGGTTAGGTCAATCCGTTCGCGAGATATGGGACTTTGAAGGTAAGAAATGGTTGAGAAGGCATACAATTTTTCGCAATTCTGCTGCTCCAAACGCTTAACCAGAATGGGCTAGGTAAAAAATACAAATACCGTTGGAATCGGGCGAACTTCTACTTTCAGATGCAATAGGAATTTTTGGGTTAGGTCAATCCGTTCGCAAGATATGGGAGTTTGAAGACAAGAAATGGTTGAGAAGGCAAAAAATTTTTCGCAATTCTGCTGCTTCAAACGCTTAACCAGAATGGGCTAGGGAAAAAATACAAATACCGTTGGAATCGGGCGAACTTCTACTTTGAGTTGCAATAGGAATTTTTGTGTTAGGTAAATCCGTTCGCGAGATATGGGAGTTTGAAGACAAGAAATGGTTGAGAAGGCAAAAAATTTTTCGCAATTCTGCTGCTCCAAACGCTTAACCAGAATGGCGTAGGGACAAAATACACATACCGTTGTAATCGGGCGAGTTTCTACTTTCAGATGCAACAGGAATTTTTGGGTTAGGTCAATTCGTTCGCGAGATATGGGACTTTGAAGGTAAGAAATGGTTGAGAAGGCATACAATTTTTCGCAATTCTGCTGCTCCAAACGCTTAACCAGAATGGGCTAGGTAAAAAATACAAATACCGTTGTCATCGGGCGAACTTCTACTTTCAGATGCAATAGGAATTTTTGGGTTAGGTCAATCCGTTCGCGAGATATGGGAGTTTGAAGACAAGAAATGGTTGAGAAGGCAAAAAATTTTTCGCAATTCTGCTGCTCCAAACGCTTAACCAGAATGGCCTATGGAAAAAATACACACACCGTTGTAATCGGGCGAGTTTCTACTTTCAGATGCAATAGGAATTTTTGGGTTAGGTCAATCCGTTCGCGAGATATGGGAGTTTGAAGACAAGAAATCGTTGAGAAGGCAAAAAATTTTTCGCAATTCTGCTGCTCCGAACGCTTAACCAGAATGGCCTAGGGAAAAAATGCACATACCGTTGTAATCGGGCGAGTTTCTACTTTCACAGGCAACAGGAACTTTTGGGTTAGGTCAATCCGTTCGCGAGATATGGGAGTTTGAAGCTAAGAAATGGTTGAGAAGACAACAATTTTTTCGCACTTCTGCTGCTCCAAACGCTTAACCAGAATGGCCTAGGGAAAAAATACACATGCCGTTGTAATAGGGCGAGCTTCTACTTTGAGATGCAACAGGAATTTTTGGGTGACGTCAATCCGTTCGCGAGATTTGGGAGTTTGAAGCTAAGAAATGGTTGAGAAGACAACAAATTTTTCGCACTTCTGCTGCTCCGAACGCTTAACCAGAATGGCCTAGGGTAAAAATACACATACCGTTGTAGTGGGGCGAGTTTCTACTTTCAGATGCAATAGGAATTTTTGGGTTAGGTCAATCCGTTCGCGACATATGGGACTTTGAAGCCAAGAAATGGTTGAGAAGGCAAAAAATTTTTCGCAATTCTGCTGCTCCAAACGCTTAACCAGAATGGCCTAGGGAAAAAATACACATGCCGTTGTAATCGGGCGAGTTTCTACTTTCAGATGCAATAGGAATTTTTTGGGTTAGGTCAATCCGTTCGCGAGATATGGGAGTTTGAAGACAAGAAATGGTTGAGAAGGCAAAAAATTTTTCGCAATTCTGCTGCTCCAAACGCTTAACCAGAATGGCCTATGGAAAAAATACACACACCGTTGTAATCGGGCGAGTTTCTACTTTCAGATGCAATAGGAATTTTTGGGTTAGGTCAATCCGTTCGCGAGATATGGGAGTTTGAAGACAAGAAATCGTTGAGAAGGCAAAAAATTTTTCGCAATTCTGCTGCTCCGAACGCTTAACCAGAATGGCCTAGGGAAAAAATGCACATACCGTTGTAATCGGGCGAGTTTCTACTTTCACAGGCAACAGGAACTTTTGGGTTAGGTCAATCCGTTCGCGAGATATGGGAGTTTGAAGCTAAGAAATGGTTGAGAAGACAACAATTTTTTCGCACTTCTGCTGCTCCAAACGCTTAACCAGAATGGCCTAGGGAAAAAAATACACATGCCGTTGTAATAGGGCGAGCTTCTACTTTGAGATGCAACAGGAATTTTTGGGTGACGTCAATCCGTTCGCGAGATTTGGGAGTTTGAAGCTAAGAAATGGTTGAGAAGACAACAAATTTTTCGCACTTCTGCTGCTCCAAACGCTTAACCAGAATGGCCTAGGGAAAAAATACACATGCCGTTGTAATCGGGCGAGTTTCTACTTTCAGATGCAACAGGAATTTTTGGGTGACGTCAATCCGTTCGCGAGATTTGGGAGTTTGAAGCTAAGAAATGGTTGAGAAGACAACAAATTTTTCGCACTTCTGCTGCTCCAAACGCTTAACCAGAATGGCCTAGGGAAAAAATACAAATACCGTTGTAATCGGGCGAGTTTCTACTTTCAGATGCAATAGGAATTTTTGGGTTAGGTCAATCCGTTCGCGAGATATGGGAGTTTGAAGACAAGAAATCGTTGAGAAGGCAAAAAATTTTTCGCAATTCTGCGGCTTCAAACGCTTAACCAAATGGCCTAGGGAAAAAATACACATACCGTTGTAATCGGGCGAGTTTCTACTTTCAGATGCAATAGGAATTTTTGGGTTAGGTCAATCCGTTCGCGAGATATGGGAGTTTGAAGCCAAGAAATGGTTGAGAAGGCAAAAAATTTTTCGCAATTCTGCTGCTCCAAACGCTTAACCAGAATGGCCTAGGGAAAAAATACACATGCCGTTGTAATCGGGCGAGTTTCTACTTTCAGATGCAACAGGAATTTTTGGGTGACGTCAATCCGTTCGCGAGATTTGGGAGTTTGAAGCTAAGAAATGGTTGAGAAGACAACAAATTTTTCGCACTTCTGCTGCTCCAAACGCTTAACCAGAATGGCCTAGGGAAAAAATACAAAGACCGTTGTAATCGGGCGAGTTTCTACTTTCAGATGCAATAGGAATTTTTGGGTTAGGTCAATCCGTTCGCGAGGTATGGGAGTTTGAAGCCAAGAAATGGTAGAGAAGGCAAAAAATTTTTCACAATTCTGCTGCTCCAAACGCTTAACCAGAATGGCCTAGGGAAAAAATACACATACCGTTGTAATCGGGCGAGTTTCTACTTTCAGATGCAACAGGAATTTTTGGGTTACGTCAATCCGTTCGCGAGATATGGGAGTTTGAATCTAAGAAATGGTTGAGAAGACAACAAATTTTTCGCACTTCTGCTGCTCCAAACGCTTAACCAGAATGGCCTAGGGAAAAAATACACATGCCGTTGTAATCGGGCGAGTTTCTACTTTCAGATGCAACAGGAATTTTTGGGTGACGTCAATCCGTTCGCGAGATATGGGAGTTTGAAGCCAAGAAATGGTTGAGAAGGCAACAAATTTTTCGCAATTCTGCTGCTCCAAACGCTTAACCAGAATGGCCTAGGGAAAAAATACACATACCGTTGTAATCGGGCGAGTTTCTACTTTCAGATGCAATAGGAATTTTTGGGTTAGGTCAATCCGTTCGCGAGATATGGGAGTTTGAAGCCAAGAAATGGTTGAGAAGGCAAGAAATTTTTCGCAATTCTGCTGCTCCAAACGCTTAACCAGAATGGCCTAGGGAAAAAATACACATACCGTTGTAATGGGGCGAGTTTCTACTTTCAGATGCAATAGGAATTTTTGGGTGACGTCAATCCGTTCGCGAGATTTGGGAGTTTGAAGCTAAGAAATGGTTGAGAAGACAACAAATTTTTCGCACTTCCGCTGCTCCAAACGCTTAACCAGAATGGCCTAGGGAAAAAATACAAATACCGTTGTAATCGGGCGAGTTTCTAATTTCAGATGCAACTGGAATTTTTGGGTTACGTCAATCCGTTCGCGAGATATGGGAGTTTGAAGCTAAGAAATGGTTGAGAAGACAACAAATTTTTCGCACTTCTGCTGCTCCAAACGCTTAACCAGAATGGCCTAGGGAAAAAATACACATACCGTTGTAACCGGGCGAGTTTCTACTTTCAGACGCAACAGGAATTTTTGAGTTAGGTCAATCCGCTCGCGAGATATGGGAGTTTGAAGCCAAGAAATGGTTGGGAAGGCAACAAATTTTTCGCAATTCTGCTGCTCCAAACGCTTAACCAGAATGGCCTAGGGAAAAAATACACATACCGTTGTAATCGGGCGAGTTTCTACTTTCAGATGCAATAGGCGTTTTTGGGTTAGGTCAATCCGTTCGCGAGATATGGGAGTTTGAAGACAACAAATGGTTGAGAAGGCAAAAAATTTTTCGCAATTCTGCTGCTCCGAACGCTTAACCAGAATGGCCTAGGGTAAAAATACACATACCGTTGTAATGGGGCGAGTTTCTACTTTCAGATGCAATAGGAATTTTTGGGTTAGGTCCATCCGTTCGCGAGATATGGGACTTTGAAGCCAAGAAATGGTTGAGAAGGCAAAAAATTTTTCGCAATTCTGCTGCTCCAAACGCTTAACCAGAATGGCCTAGGGAAAAAATGCACATGCCGTTGTAATCGGGCGAGTTTCTACTTTCAGATGCAATAGGAATTTTTGGGTTAGGTCAATCCGTTCGCGAGGTATGGGAGTTTGAAGCCAAGAAATGGTAGAGAAGGCAAAAAATTTTTCACAATTCTGCTGCTCCAAACGCTTAACCAGAATGGCCTAGGGAAAAAATACACATACCGTTGTAATCGGGCGAGTTTCTACTTTCAGATGCAACAGGAAATTTTGGGTTACGTCAATCCGTTCGCGAGATATGGGAGTTTGAATCTAAGAAATGGTTGAGAAGACAACAAATTTTTCGCACTTCTGCTGCTCCAAACGCTTAACCAGAATGGCCTAGGGAAAAAATACACATGCCGTTGTAATCGGGCGAGTTTCTACTTTCAGATGCAACAGGAATTTTTGGGTGACGTCAATCCGTTCGCGAGATATGGGAGTTTGAAGCCAAGAAATGGTTGAGAAGGCAACAAATTTTTCGCAATTCTGCTGCTCCAAACGCTTAACCAGAATGGCCTAGGGAAAAAATACACATACCGTTGTAATCGGGCGAGTTTCTACTTTCAGATGCAATAGGAATTTTTGGGTTAGGTCAATCCGTTCGCGAGATATGGGAGTTTGAAGCCAAGAAATGGTTGAGAAGGCAAGAAATTTTTCGCAATTCTGCTGCTCCAAACGCTTAACCAGAATGGCCTAGGGAAAAAATACACATACCGTTGTAATGGGGCGAGTTTCTACTTTCAGATGCAATAGGAATTTTTGGGTGACGTCAATCCGTTCGCGAGATTTGGGAGTTTGAAGCTAAGAAATGGTTGAGAAGACAACAAATTTTTCGCACTTCCGCTGCTCCAAACGCTTAACCAGAATGGCCTAGGGAAAAAATACAAATACCGTTGTAATCGGGCGAGTTTCTAATTTCAGATGCAACTGGAATTTTTGGGTTACGTCAATCCGTTCGCGAGATATGGGAGTTTGAAGCTAAGAAATGGTTGAGAAGACAACAAATTTTTCGCACTTCTGCTGCTCCAAACGCTTAACCAGAATGGCCTAGGGAAAAAATACACATACCGTTGTAACCGGGCGAGTTTCTACTTTCAGATGCAATAGGAATTTTTGGGTTAGGTCAATCCGTTCGCGAGATATGGGAGTTTGAAGACAAGAAATCGTTGAGAAGGCAAAAAATTTTTCGCAATTCTGCGGCTTCAAACGCTTAACCAGAATGGCCTAGGGAAAAAATACACATACCGTTGTAATCGGGCGAGTTTCTACTTTCAGATGCAATAGGAATTTTTGGGTTAGGTCAATCCGTTCGCGAGATATGGGAGTTTGAAGACAACAAATGGTTGAGAAGGCAAAAAATTTTTCGCAATTCTGCTGCTCCGAACGCTTAACCAGAATGGCCTAGGGTAAAAATACACATACCGTTGTAGTGGGGCGAGTTTCTACTTTCAGATGCAATAGGAATTTTTGGGTTAGGTCAATCCGTTCGCGACATATGGGACTTTGAAGCCAAGAAATGGTTGAGAAGGCAAAAAATTTTTCGCAATTCTGCTGCTCCAAACGCTTAACCAGAATGGCCTAGGGAAAAAATACACATGCCGTTGTAATCGGGCGAGTTTCTACTTTCAGATGCAACAGGAATTTTTGGGTGACGTCAATCCGTTCGCGAGATTTGGGAGTTTGAAGCTAAGAAATGGTTGAGAAGACAACAAATTTTTCGCACTTCCGCTGCTCCAAACGCTTAACCAGAATGGCCTAGGGAAAAAATACAAAGACCGTTGTAATCGGGCGAGTTTCTACTTTCAGATGCAATAGGAATTTTTGGGTTAGGTCAATCCGTTCGCGAGGTATGGGAGTTTGAAGCCAAGAAATGGTAGAGAAGGCAAAAAATTTTTCACAATTCTGCTGCTCCAAACGCTTAACCAGAATGGCCTAGGGAAAAAATACACATACCGTTGTAATCGGGCGAGTTTCTACTTTCAGATGCAACAGGAATTTTTGGGTTACGTCAATCCGTTAGCGAGATATGGGAGTTTGAATCTAAGAAATGGTTGAGAAGACAACAAATTTTTCGCACTTCTGCTGCTCCAAACGCTTAACCAGAATGGCCTAGGGAAAAAATACACATGCCGTTGTAATCGGGCGAGTTTCTACTTTCAGATGCAACAGGAATTTTTGGGTGACGTCAATCCGTTCGCGAGATATGGGAGTTTGAAGCCAAGAAATGGTTGAGAAGGCAACAAATTTTTCGCAATTCTGCTGCTCCAAACGCTTAACCAGAATGGCCTAGGGAAAAAATACACATACCGTTGTAATCGGGCGAGTTTCTACTTTCAGATGCAATAGGAATTTTTGGGTTAGGTCAATCCGTTCGCGAGATATGGGAGTTTGAAGCCAAGAAATGGTTGAGAAGGCAAGAAATTTTTCGCAATTCTGCTGCTCCAAACGCTTAACCAGAATGGCCTAGGGAAAAAATACACATACCGTTGTAATGGGGCGAGTTTCTACTTTCAGATGCAATAGGAATTTTTGGGTGACGTCAATCCGTTCGCGAGATTTGGGAGTTTGAAGCTAAGAAATGGTTGAGAAGACAACAAATTTTTCGCACTTCCGCTGCTCCAAACGCTTAACCAGAATGGCCTAGGGAAAAAATACAAATACCGTTGTAATCGGGCGAGTTTCTAATTTCAGATGCAACTGGAATTTTTGGGTTACGTCAATCCGTTCGCGAGATATGGGAGTTTGAAGCTAAGAAATGGTTGAGAAGACAACAAATTTTTCGCACTTCTGCTGCTCCAAACGCTTAACCAGAATGGCCTAGGGAAAAAATACACATACCGTTGTAACCGGGCGAGTTTCTACTTTCAGACGCAACAGGAATTTTTGAGTTAGGTCAATCCGCTCGCGAGATATGGGAGTTTGAAGCCAAGAAATGGTTGGGAAGGCAACAAATTTTTCGCAATTCTGCTGCTCCAAACGCTTAACCAGAATGGCCTAGGGAAAAAATACACATACCGTTGTAATCGGGCGAGTTTCTACTTTCAGATGCAATAGGAGTTTTTGGGTTAGGTCAATCCGTTCGCGAGATATGGGAGTTTGAAGACAACAAATGGTTGAGAAGGCAAAAAATTTTTCGCAATTCTGCTGCTCTGAACGCTTAACCAGAATGGCCTAGGGTAAAAATACACATACCGTTGTAATGGGGCGAGTTTCTACTTTCAGATGCAATAGGAATTTTTGGGTTAGGTCCATCCGTTCGCGAGATATGGGACTTTGAAGCCAAGAAATGGTTGAGAAGGCAAAAAATTTTTCGCAATTCTGCTGCTCCAAACGCTTAACCAGAATGGCCTAGGGAAAAAATGCACATGCCGTTGTAATCGGGCGAGTTTCTACTTTCAGATGCAACAGGAATTTTTGGGTGACGTCAATCCGTTCGCGAGATTTGGGAGTTTGAAGCTAAGAAATGGTTGAGAAGACAACAAATTTTTCGCACTTCTGCTGCTCCAAACGCTTAACCAGAATGGCCTAGGGAAAAAATACAAAGAGCGTTGTAATCGGGCGAGTTTCTACTTTCAGATGCGACTGGAATTTTTGGGTTACGTCAATCCGTTCGCGAGATATGGGAGTTTGAAGCTAAGAAATGGTTGAGAAGACAACAAATTTTTCGCACTTCTGCTGCTCCAAACGCTTAACCAGAATGGCCTAGGGAAAAAATACACATACCGTTGTAACCGGGCGAGTTTCTACATTCAGACGCAACAGGAATTTTTGAGTTAGGTCAATCCGCTCGCGAGATATGGGAGTTTGAAGCCAAGAAATGGTTGAGAAGGCAACAAATTTTTCGCAATTCTGCTGCTCCAAACGCTTAACCAGAATCGCCTAGGGAAAAAATACACATACCGTTGTAATCGGGCGAGTTTCTACTTTCAGATGCAATAGGAATTTTTGGGTTAGGTCAATCCGTTCGCGAGGTATGGGAGTTTGAAGCCAAGAAATGGTAGAGAAGGCAAAAAATTTTTCACAATTCTGCTGCTCCAAACGCTTAACCAGAATGGCCTAGGGAAAAAATACACATACCGTTGTAATCGGGCGAGTTTCTACTTTCAGATGCAATAGGAATTTTTGGGTTAGGTCAATCCGTTCGCGAGATATGGGAGTTTGAAGCTAAGAAATGGTTGAGAAGGCAAAAAATTTTTCGCAATTCTGCTGCTTCAAACGCTTAACCAGAATGGCCTAGGGAAAAAATACAAATACCGTTGGAATCGGGCGAACTTCTACTTTCAGTTGCAATAGGAATTTTTGAGTTAGGTCAATCCGTTCGCGAGATATGGGAGTTTGAAGACAAGAAATGGCTGAGAAGGCAAAAAATTTTTCGCAATTCTGCTGCTCCAAACGCTTAACCAGAATGGCGTAGGGACAAAATACACATACCGTTGTAATCGGGCGAGTTTCTACTTTCAGATGCAACAGGAATTTTTGGGTTAGGTCAATCCGTTCGCGAGATATGGGACTTTGAAGGTAAGAAATGGTTGAGAAGGCATACAATTTTTCGCAATTCTGCTGCTCCAAACGCTTAACCAGAATGGGCTAGGTAAGAAATACAAATACCGTTGGAATCGGGCGAACTTCTACTTTCAGATGCAATAGGAATTTTTGGGTTAGGTCAATCCGTTCGCAAGATATGGGAGTTTGAAGACAAGAAATGGTTGAGAAGGCAAAAAATTTTTCGCAATTCTGCTGCTTCAAACGCTTAACCAGAATGGGCTAGGGAAAAAATACAAATACCGTTGGAATCGGGCGAACTTCTACTTTGAGTTGCAATAGGAATTTTTGTGTTAGGTAAATCCGTTCGCGAGATATGGGAGTTTGAAGACAAGAAATGGTTGAGAAGGCAAAAAATTTTTCGCAATTCTGCTGCTCCAAACGCTTAACCAGAATGGCGTAGGGACAAAATACACATACCGTTGTAATCGGGCGAGTTTCTACTTTCAGATGCAACAGGAATTTTTGGGTTAGGTCAATTCGTTCGCGAGATATGGGACTTTGAAGGTAAGAAATGGTTGAGAAGGCATACAATTTTTCGCAATTCTGCTGCTCCAAACGCTTAACCAGAATGGGCTAGGTAAAAAATACAAATACCGTTGTCATCGGGCGAACTTCTACTTTCAGATGCAATAGGAATTTTTGGGTTAGGTCAATCCGTTCGCGAGATATGGGAGTTTGAAGACAAGAAATGGTTGAGAAGGCAAAAAATTTTTCGCAATTCTGCTGTTCCAAACGCTTAACCAGAATGGCCTAGGGAAAAAATACAAATACCGTTGGAATCGGGCGAACTTCTACTTTCAGTTGCAATAGGAATTTTTGTGTTAGGTCAATCCGTTCGCGAGATATGGGAGTTTGAAGACAAGAAATGGTTGAGAAAGCAAAAAATTTTTCGCAATTCAACTGCTCCAAACGCTTAACCAGAATGGCGTAGGGACAAAATACACATACCGTTGTAATCGGGCGAGTTTCTACTTTCAAATGCAACAGGAATTTTTGGGTTAGGTCAATCCGTTCGCGAGATATGGGACTTTGAAGGTAAGAAATGGTTGAGAAGGCATACAATTTTTCGCAATTCTGCTGCTCCAAACGCTGAACCAGAATGGCCTAGGTAAAAAATACACATACCGCTTTAATCGGGCGAGTTTCTACTTTCAGATGCAATAGGAATTTTTGGGTTAGGTCAATCCGTTCGCGAGATATGGGAGTTTGAAGCCAAGAAATGGTAGAGAAGGCAAAAAATTTTTCACAATTCTGCTGCTCCAAACGCTTAACCAGAATGGCCTAGGGAAAAAATACACATACCGTTGTAATCGGGCGAGTTTCTACTTTCAGATGCAATAGGAATTTTTGGGTTAGGTCAATCCGTTCGCGAGATATGGGAGTTTGAAGCCAAGAAATGGTAGAGAAGGCAAAAAATTTTTCACAATTCTGCTGCTCCAAACGCTTAACCAGAATGGCCTAGGAAAAAAATACAGATACCGTTGTAATCGGGCGAGTTTCTACTTTCAGACGCAATAGGAATTTTTGGGTTAGGTCAATCCGTTCGCGAGATATGGGAGTTTGAAGCCAAGAAATGGTTGAGAAGGCAAGAAATTTTTCGCAATTCTGCTGCTCCAAACGCTTAACCAGAATGGCCTAGGAAAAAAATACAGATACCGTTGTAATCGGGCGAGTTTCTACTTTCAGATGCAATAGGAATTTTTGGGTTAGGTCTATCCGTTCGCGAGGTATGGGAGTTTGAAGCCAAGAAATGGTAGAGAAGGCAAAAAATTTTTCACAATTCTGCTGCTCCAAACGCTTAACCAGAATGGCCTAGGGAAAAAATACACATACCGTTGTAATCGGGCGAGTTTCTACTTTCAGATGCAATAGGAATTTTTGGGTTAGGTCAATCCGTTCGCGAGATATGGGAGTTTGAAGCCAAGAAATGGTTGAGAAGGCAAGAAATTTTTCGCAATTCTGCTGCTCCAAAAGCTTAACCAGAATGGCCTAGGAAAAAAATACAGATACCGTTGTAATCGGGCGAGTTTCTACTTTCAGATGCAATAGGAATTTTTGGGTTAGGTCTATCCGTTCGCGAGGTATGGGAGTTTGAAGCCAAGAAATGGTAGAGAAGGCAAAAAATTTTTCACAATTCTGCTGCTCCAAACGCTTAACCAGAATGGCCTAGGGAAAAAATACACATACCGTTGTAATCGGGCGAGTTTCTACTTTCAGATGCAATAGGAATTTTTGGGTTAGGTCAATCCGTTCGCGAGATATGGGAGTTTGAAGCCAAGAAATGGTTGAGAAGGCAAAAAATTTTTCGCAATTCTGCTGCTTCAAACGCTTAACCAGAATGGTCTAGGGAAAAAATACACATACCGTTGTAATGGGGCGAGTTTCTACTTTCAGATGCAATAGGAATTTTTGGGTTAGGTCAATCCGTTCGCGAGATATGGGAGTTTGAAGACAACAAATGGTTGAGAAGGCAAAAAATTTTTCACAATTCTGCTGCTCCAAACGCTTAACCAGAATGGCCTAGGGAAAAAATACACATACCGTTGTAATCGGGCGAGTTTCTACTTCCAGATGCAACAGGAATTTTTGGGTTAGGTCAATCTGTTCGGGAGATATGGGAGTTTGAAGCAAAGAAATGGTTGAGAAGACAACAAATTTTTCGCACTTCTGCTGCTCCAAACGCTTAACCAGAAAAGCCTAGGGAAAAAATACACATACCGTTATAATCGGGCGAGTTTCTACTTTCAGATGCAATAGGAATTTTTGGGTTAGGTCAATCCGTTCGCGAGGTATGGGAGTTTGAAGCCAAGAAATGGTAAAGAAGGCAAAAAATTTTTCACAATTCTGCTGCTCCAAACGCTTAACCAGAATGGCCTATGGAAAAAATACACATACCGTTGTAATCGGGCGAGTTTCTACTTTCAGATGCAACAGGAATTTTTGGGTTACGTCAATCCGTTCGCGAGATATGGGAGTTTGAAGCTAAGAAATGGTTGAGAAGACAACAAATTTTTCGCACTTCTGCTGCTCCAAACGCTTAACCAGAATGGCCTAGGGAAAAAATACACATGCCGTTGTAATCGGGCGAGTTTCTACTTTCAGATGCAACAGGAATTTTTGGGTTAGGTCAATCCGTTCGCGAGATATGGGAGTTTGAAGCCAAGAAATGGTAGAGAAGGCAAAAAATTTTTCACAATTCTGCTGCTCCAAACGCTTAACCAGAATGGCCTAGGAAAAAAATACAGATACCGTTGTAATCGGGCGAGTTTCTACTTTCAGACGCAATAGGAATTTTTGGGTTAGGTCAATCCGTTCGCGAGATATGGGAGTTTGAAGCCAAGAAATGGTTGAGAAGGCAAGAAATTTTTCGCAATTCTGCTGCTCCAAACGCTTAACCAGAATGGCCTAGGAAAAAAATACAGATACCGTTGTAATCGGGCGAGTTTCTACTTTCAGATGCAATAGGAATTTTTGGGTTAGGTCTATCCGTTCGCGAGGTATGGGAGTTTGAAGCCAAGAAATGGTAGAGAAGGCAAAAAATTTTTCACAATTCTGCTGCTCCAAACGCTTAACCAGAATGGCCTAGGGAAAAAATACACATACCGTTGTAATCGGGCGAGTTTCTACTTTCAGATGCAATAGGAATTTTTGGGTTAGGTCAATCCGTTCGCGAGATATGGGAGTTTGAAGCCAAGAAATGGTTGAGAAGGCAAGAAATTTTTCGCAATTCTGCTGCTCCAAAAGCTTAACCAGAATGGCCTAGGAAAAAAATACAGATACCGTTGTAATCGGGCGAGTTTCTACTTTCAGATGCAATAGGAATTTTTGGGTTAGGTCTATCCGTTCGCGAGGTATGGGAGTTTGAAGCCAAGAAATGGTAGAGAAGGCAAAAAATTTTTCACAATTCTGCTGCTCCAAACGCTTAACCAGAATGGCCTAGGGAAAAAATACACATACCGTTGTAATCGGGCGAGTTTCTACTTTCAGATGCAATAGGAATTTTTGGGTTAGGTCAATCCGTTCGCGAGATATGGGAGTTTGAAGCCAAGAAATGGTTGAGAAGGCAAAAAATTTTTCGCAATTCTGCTGCTTCAAACGCTTAACCAGAATGGCCTAGGGAAAAAATACACATACCGTTGTAATGGGGCGAGTTTCTACTTTCAGATGCAATAGGAATTTTTGGGTTAGGTCAATCCGTTCGCGAGATATGGGAGTTTGAAGACAACAAATGGTTGAGAAGGCAAAAAATTTTTCACAATTCTGCTGCTCCAAACGCTTAACCAGAATGGCCTAGGGAAAAAATACACATACCGTTGTAATCGGGCGAGTTTCTACTTCCAGATGCAACAGGAATTTTTGGGTTAGGTCAATCTGTTCGGGAGATATGGGAGTTTGAAGCAAAGAAATGGTTGAGAAGACAACAAATTTTTCGCACTTCTGCTGCTCCAAACGCTTAACCAGAAAAGCCTAGGGAAAAAATACACATACCGTTATAATCGGGCGAGTTTCTACTTTCAGATGCAATAGGAATTTTTGGGTTAGGTCAATCCGTTCGCGAGGTATGGGAGTTTGAAGCCAAGAAATGGTAAAGAAGGCAAAAAATTTTTCACAATTCTGCTGCTCCAAACGCTTAACCAGAATGGCCTATGGAAAAAATACACATACCGTTGTAATCGGGCGAGTTTCTACTTTCAGATGCAACAGGAATTTTTGGGTTACGTCAATCCGTTCGCGAGATATGGGAGTTTGAAGCTAAGAAATGGTTGAGAAGACAACAAATTTTTCGCACTTCTGCTGCTCCAAACGCTTAACCAGAATGGCCTAGGGAAAAAATACACATGCCGTTGTAATCGGGCGAGTTTCTACTTTCAGATGCAACAGGAATTTTTGGGTGACGTCAATCCGTTCGCGAGATTTGGGAGTTTGAAGCTAAGAAATGGTTGAGAAGACAACAAATTTTTCGCACTTCTGCTGCTCCAAACGCTTAACCAGTATGGCCTAGGGAAAAAATACACATACCGCTGTAATCGGGCGAGTTTCTACTTTCAGATGCAATAGGAATTTTTGTGTTAGGTCAATCCGTTCGCGAGATATGGGAGTTTGAAGACAAGAAATGGTTGAGAAGGCAAAAAATTTTTCGCAATTCTGCTGCTCCAAACGCTTAACCAGAATGGCGTAGGGACAAAATACACATACCGTTGTAATCGGGCGAGTTTCTACTTTCAGATGCAACAGGAATTTTTGGGTTAGGTCAATCCGTTCGCGAGATATGGGACTTTGAAGGTAAGAAATGGTTGAGAAGGCATACAATTTTTCGCAATTCTGCTGCTCCAAACGCTTAACCAGAATGGGCTAGGTAAAAAATACAAATACCGTTGTAATCGGGCGAACTTCTACTTTCAGATGCAATAGGAATTTTTGGGTTAGGTCAATCCGTTCGCGAGATGTGGGAGTTTGAAGACAAGAAATGGATGAGAAGGCAAAAAATTTTTCGCAATTCTGCTGTTCCAAACGCTTAACCAGAATGGCCTAGGGAAAAAATACAAATACCGTTGGAATCGGGCGAACTTCTACTTCCAGTTGCAATAGGAATTTTTGTGTTAGGTCATTCCGTTCGCGAGATATGGGACTTTGAAGACAAGAAATGGTTGATAAGGCAAAAAATTTTCGCAATTCTGCTGCTCCAAACGCTTATCCAGAATGGCGTAGGGACAAAATACACATACCGTTGTAATCGGGCGAGTTTCTACTTTCAAATGCAACAGGAATTTTTGGGTTAGGTCAATCCGTTCGCGAGATATGGGACTTTGAATGTAAGAAATGGTTGAGAAGGCATACAATTTTTCGCAATTCTGCTGCTCCAAACGCTTAACCAGAATGGGCTAGGTAAAAAATACAAATACCGTTGGAATCGGGCGAACTTCTACTTTCAGATGCAATAGGAATTTTTGGGTTAGGTCAATCCGTTCGCGAGATATGGGAGTTTGAAGACAAGAAATGGTTGAGAAGGCAAAAAATTTTTCGCAATTCTGCTGTTCCAAACGCTTAACCAGAATGGCCTAGGGAAAAAATACACATACCGTTGTAAACGGGCGAGTTTCTACTTTCAGATGCAACAGGAATTTTTGGGTTACGTCAATCCGTTCGCGAGATATGGGAGTTTGAAGACAAGAAATGGTTGAGAAGGCAAAAAATTTTTCGCAATTCTGCTGCTCCGAACGCTTAACCAGAATGGCCTAGGGAAAAAATACACATACCGTTGTAATCGGGCGAGTTTCTACTTTCAGATGCAACAGGAATTTTTGGGTTACGTCAATCCGTTCGCGAGATATGGGAGTTTGAAGCTAAGAAATGGTTGAGAAGACAACAAATTTTTCGCACTTCTGCTGCTCCAAACGCTTAACCAGAATGGCCTAGGGAAAAAATACACCTACCGTTGTAACCGGGCCAGTTTCTACTTTCAGACGCAACAGGAATTTTTGGGTTATGTCAATCCGTTCGCGAGATATGGGAGTTTGAAGCCAAGAAATGGTTGAGAAGGCAAAAAATTTTTCGCAATTCTGCTGCTCCAAACGCTGAACCAGAATGGCCTAGGTAAAAAATACACATACCGCTTTAATCGGGCGAGTTTCTACTTTCAGATGCAATAGGAATTTTTGGGTTAGGTCAATCCGTTCGCGAGATATGGGAGTTTGAAGCCAAGAAATGGTAGAGAAGGCAAAAAATTTTTCACAATTCTGCTGCTCCAAACGCTTAACCAGAATGGCCTAGGGAAAAAATACACATACCGTTGTAATCAGGCGAGTTTCTACTTTCAGATGCAATAGGAATTTTTGGGTTAGGTCAATCCGTTCGCGAGATATGGGAGTTTGAAGCCAAGAAATGGTAGAGAAGGCAAAAAATTTTTCACAATTCTGCTGCTCCAAACGCTTAACCAGAATGGCCTAGGAAAAAAATACAGATACCGTTGTAATCGGGCGAGTTTCTACTTTCAGATGCAATAGGAATTTTTTGGTTAGGTCAATCCGTTCGCGAGATATGGGAGTTTGAAGACAAGAAATGGTTGAGACGGCAAGAAATTTTTCGCAATTCTGCTGCTCCAAACGCTTAACCAGAATGGCCTAGGGAAAAAATACACATACCGTTGTAATCGGGCGAGTTTCTACTTTCAGATGCAACAGGAATTTTTGGGTTACGTCAATCCGTTCGCGAGATATGGAATTTGAAGCTAAGAAATGGTTGAGAAGACAACAAATTTTTCGCACTTCTGCTGCTCCAAACGCTTAACCAGAATGGCCTAGGGAAAAAATACACATACAGTTCTAACCGGGCCAGTTTCTACTTTCAGACGCAACAGGAATTTTTGGGTTGGGTCAATCCGTTCGCGAGATATGGGAGTTTGAAGCCAAGAAATGGTTGAGAAGGCAAAAAATTTGTCGCAATTCTGCTGCTTCAAACGCTTAACCAGAATGGCCTAGGGAAAAAATACACATACAGTTCTAACCGGGCCAGTTTCTACTTTCAGACGCAACAGGAATTTTTGGGTTGGGTCAATCCGTTCGCGAGATATGGGAGTTTGAAGCCAAGAAATGGTTGAGAAGGCAAAAAATTTTTCACAATTCTGCTGCTCCAAACGCTTAACCAGAATGGCCTAGGGAAAAAATACAAATACCGTTGGAATCGGGCGAACTTCTACTTTCAGATGCAATAGGAATTTTTGGGTTAGGTCAATCCGTTCGCGAGATATGGGAGTTTGAAGACAAGAAATGGTTGAGAAGGCAAAAAATTTTTCGCAATTCTGCTGCTCCAAACGCTTAACCAGAATGGCGTAGGGAAAAAATACACATACCGTTGTAATCGGGCGAGTTTCTACTTTCAGATGCAACAGGAATTTTTGAGTTAGGTCAATACGTTCGCGAGATATGGGACTTTGAAGCTAAGAAATGGTTGAGAAGGCATACAATTTTTCGCAATTCTGCTGCTCCAAACGCTTAACCAGAATGGGCTAGGGAAAAAATACACATACCGCTGTAGTCGGGCGAGTTTCAACTTTCAGATGCAATAGGAATTTTTGGGTTAGGTCAATCCGTTCGCGAGATATGGGAGTTTGAAGATAAGAAATGGTTGAGAAGGCAAAAAACTTTTCGCAATTCTGCTGCTCCAAACGCTTAACCAGAATGGCCTAGGGAAAAAATACACATACCGTTCTAATCGGGCGAGTTTCTACTTTCAGATATAATAGGAATTTTTGGGTTAGGTCAATCCGTTCGCGAGATATGGGAGTTTGAAGCCAAGAAATGGTTGAGAAGGCAAAAAATTTTTCGCAATTCTGCTGCTCCAAACGCTTAACCAGAATGGCCTAGGGAAAAAATACACATACCGTTGTATCCGGGCCAGTTTCTACTTTCAGACGCAACAGGAATTTTTGGGTTAGGTCAATCCGTTCGCGAGATATGGGAGTTTGAAGCCAAGAAATGTTTGAGAAGGCAAAAAATTTTTCGCAATTCTGCTGCTCCAAACGCTGAACCAGAATGGCCTAGGTAAAAAATACACATACCGTTGTAATCGGGCGAGTTTCTACTTTCAGATGCAATAGGAATTTTTGGGTTAGGTCAATCGGTTCGCGAGATATGGGACTTTGAAGGCAAGAAATGGTAGAGAAGGCAAAAAATTTTTCTCAATTCTGCTGCTCCAAACGCTTAACCAGATTGGCCTAGGGAAAAAATACACATACCGTTGTAATCGGGCGAGTTTCTACTTTCAGATGAAATAGGAATTTTTGGGTTTGGCCAATCCGTTCGCGAGATATGGGAGTTTGAAGCCAAGAAATGGTTGAGAAGGCAAAAAATTTTTCGCAATTCTGCTGCTTCAAACACTTAACCAGAATGGGCTAGGGAAAAAATACAAATACCGTTGGAATCGGGCGAACTTCTACTTTCAGTTGCAATAGGAATTTTTGTGTTAGGTCAATCCGTTCGCGAGATATGGGTGTTTGAAGACAAGAAATGGTTGAGAAGGCAAAAAATTTTTCGCAATTCTGCTGCTCCAAACGCTTAACCAGAATGGCGTAGGGAAAAAATACACATACCGTTGTAATCGGGCGAGTTTCTACTTTCAGATGCAACAGGAATTTTTGGGTTAGGTCAATCCGTTCGCGAGATATGGGACTTTGAAGCTAAGAAATGGTTGAGAAGACAACAAATTTTTCGCACTTCTGCTGCTCCAAACGCTTAACCAGAATGGCCTAGGGAAAAAATACACATACCGTTGTAACCGGGCCAGTTTCTACTTTCAGACGCGACAGGAATTTTTGGGTTATGTCAGTCCGTTCGCGAGATATGGGAGTTTGAAGCCAAGAAATGGTTGAGAAGGCAAAAAATTTTTCGCAATTCTGCTGCTCCAAACGCTGAACCAGAATGGCCTAGGTAAAAAATACACATACCGCTTTAATCGGGCGAGTTTCTACTTTCAGATGCAATAGGAATTTTTGGGTTAGGTCAATCCGTTCGCGAGATATGGGAGTTTGAAGCCAAGAAATGGTAGAGAAGGCAAAAAATTTTTCACAATTCTGCTGCTCCAAACGCTTAACCAGAATGGCCTAGGGAAAAAATACACATACCGTTGTAATCAGGCGACTTTCTACTTTCAGATGCAATAGGAATTTTTGGGTTAGGTCAATCCGTTCGCGAGATATGGGAGTTTGAAGCCAAGAAATGGTAGAGAAGGCAAAAAATTTTTCACAATTCTGCTGCTCCAAACGCTTAACCAGAATGGCCTAGGAAAAAAATACAGATACCGTTGTAATCGGGCGAGTTTCTACTTTCAGATGCAATAGGAATTTTTGGGTTCGGTCAATCCGTTCGCGAGATATGGGAGTTTGAAGACAAGAAATGGTTGAGACGGCAAGAAATTTTTCGCAATTCTGCTGCTCCAAACGCTTAACCAGAATGGCCTAGGGAAAAAATACACATACCGTTGTAATCGGGCGAGTTTCTACTTTCAGATGCCACAGGAATTTTTGGGTTACGTCAATCCGTTCGCGAGATATGGAATTTGAAGCTAAGAAATGGTTGAGAAGACAACAAATTTTTCGCACTTCTGCTGCTCCAAACGATTAACCAGAATGGCCTAGGGAAAAAATACACATACCGTTGTAACCGGGTCAGTTTCTACTTTCAGACGCAACAGGAATTTTTGGGTTAGGTCAATCCGTTCGCGAGATATGGGAGTTTGAAGCCAAGAAATGGTTGAGAAGGCAAAAAATTTTTCGCAATTCTGCTGCTTCAAACGCTTAACCAGAATGGCCTAGGGAAAAAATACACATACCGTTGTAATCGGGCGAGTTTCTACTTTCAGATGCAACAGGAATTTTTGGGTTAGGTCAATCCGTTCGCGAGATATGGGAGTTTGAAGCCAAGAAATGGTTGAGAAGGCAAAAAATTTTTCGCAATTCTGCTGCTCCAATCGCTTAACCAGAATGGCCTAGGGAAACAAGACGCATACCGTTGTAATCGGGCGAGTTTCTACTTTCAGATGCAATAGGAATTTTTGGGTTAGGTCAATCCGTTCGCGAGATATGGGAGTTTGAAGCCAAGAAATGGTAGAGAAGGCAAAAAATTTTTCACAATTCTGCTGCTCCAAACGCTTAACCAGAATGGCCTAGGAAAAAAAATACAGATACCGTTGTAATCGGGCGAGTTTCTACTTTCAGATGCAATAGGAATTTTTGGGTTAGGTCAATCCGTTCGCGAGATATGGGAGTTTGAAGACAAGAAATGGTTGAGACGGCAAGAAATTTTTCGCAATTCTGCTGCTCCAAACGCTTAACCAGAATGGCCTAGGGAAAAAATACACATACCGTTGTAATCGGGCGAGTTTCTACTTTTAGATGCAACAGGAATTTTTGGGTTACGTCAATCCGTTCGCGAGATATGGAATTTGAAGCTAAGAAATGGTTGAAAAGACAACAAATTTTTCGCACTTCTGCTGCTCCAAACGCTTAACCAGAATGGCCTAGGGAAAAAATACACATACCGTTGTAATCGGGCGAGTTTCTACTTTCAGATGCAACAGGAATTTTTGGGTTACGTCAATCCGTTCGCGAGATATGGAATTTGAAGCTAAGAAATGGTTGAGAAGACAACAAATTTTTCGCACTTCTGCTGCTCCAAACGATTAACCAGAATGGCCTAGGGAAAAAATACACATACCGTTGTAACCGGGTCAGTTTCTACTTTCAGACGCAACAGGAATTTTTGGGTTAGGTCAATCCGTTCGCGAGATATGGGAGTTTGAAGCCAAGAAATGGTTGAGAAGGCAAAAAATTTTTCGCAATTCTGCTGCTTCAAACGCTTAACCAGAATGGCCTAGGGAAAAAATACACATACCGTTGTAATCGGGCGAGTTTCTACTTTCAGATGCAACAGGAATTTTTGGGTTAGGTCAATCCGTTCGCGAGATATGGGAGTTTGAAGCCAAGAAATGGTTGAGAAGGCAAAAAATTTTTCGCAATTCTGCTGCTCCAATCGCTTAACCAGAATGGCCTAGGGAAACAAGACGCATACCGTTGTAATCGGGCGAGTTTCTACTTTCAGATGCAATAGGAATTTTTGGGTTAGGTCAATCCGTTCGCGAGATATGGGAGTTTGAAGCCAAGAAATGGTAGAGAAGGCAAAAAATTTTTCACAATTCTGCTGCTCCAAACGCTTAACCAGAATGGCCTAGGAAAAAAATACAGATACCGTTGTAATCGGGCGAGTTTCTACTTTCAGATGCAATAGGAATTTTTGGGTTAGGTCAATCCGTTCGCGAGATATGGGAGTTTGAAGACAAGAAATGGTTGAGACGGCAAGAAATTTTTCGCAATTCTGCTGCTCCAAACGCTTAACCAGAATGGCCTAGGGAAAAAATACACATACCGTTGTAATCGGGCGAGTTTCTACTTTTAGATGCAACAGGAATTTTTGGGTTACGTCAATCCGTTCGCGAGATATGGAATTTGAAGCTAAGAAATGGTTGAAAAGACAACAAATTTTTCGCACTTCTGCTGCTCCAAACGCTTAACCAGAATGGCCTAGGGAAAAAATACACATACCGTTGTAATCGGGCGAGTTTCTACTTTCAGATGCAACAGGAATTTTTGGGTTACGTCAATCCGTTCGCGAGATATGGAATTTGAAGCTAAGAAATGGTTGAGAAGACAACAAATTTTTCGCACTTCTGCTGCTCCAAACGATTAACCAGAATGGCCTAGGGAAAAAATACACATACCGTTGTAACCGGGCCAGTTTCTACTTTCAGACGCAACAGGAATTTTTGGGTTAGGTCAATCCGTTCGCGAGATATGGGAGTTTGAAGCCAAGAAATGGTTGAGAAGGCAAAAAATTTTTCGCAATTCTGCTGCTTCAAACGCTTAACCAGAATGGCCTAGGGAAAAAATACACATACCGTTGTAATCGGGCGAGTTTCTACTTTCAGATGCAATAGGAATTTTTGGGTTAGGTCAATCCGTTCGCGAGATATGGGAGTTTGAAGCCAAGAAATGGTTGAGAAGGCAAAAAATTTTTCGCAATTCTGCTGCTCCAATCGCTTAACCAGAATGGCCTAGGGAAACAAGACGCATACCGTTGTAATCGGGCGAGTTTCTACTTTCAGACGCAGCAGGAATTTTTGGGTTTGGTCAATCCGATCGTGAGATATGGGACTTTGAAGCTAAGAAATGGTTGAGTAGGCGAAAAATTTGTCGCAATTCTGCTGCTCCAAACGCTTAACCAGAATGGGCTAGGGAAAAAATACAAATTCCGTTGGAATCGGGCGAACTTCTACTTTCAGATGCAACAGGAATTTTTGGGTTAGGTCAATCCGTTCGCGAGATATGGGACTTTGAAGCCAAGAAATGGTTGAGAAGGCAAAAAATTTTTCGCAATTCTGCTGCTCCAAACGCTGAACCAGAATGGCATAGGTAAAAAATACACATACCGCTTTAATCGGGCGAGTTTCTACTTTCAGATGCAATAGGAATTTTTGGGTTAGGTCAATCCGTTCGCGAGATATGGGAGTTTGAAGCCAAGAAATGGTAGAGAAGGCAAAAAATTTTTCGCACTTCTGCTGCTCCAAACGCTTAACCAGAATGGGCTAGGGAAAAAATACACATACCGTTGTAATCGGGCGAGTTTCTACTTTCAGATGCAATAGGAATTTTTGGGTTAGGTCAATCCGTTCGCGAGATATGGGAGTTTGAAGCCAAGAAATGGTAGAGAAGGCAAAAAATTTTTCACAATTCTGCTGCTCCAAACGCTTAACCAGAATGGCCTAGGGAAAAAATACAGATACCGTTGTAATCGGGCGAGTTTCTACTTTCAGATGCAATAGGAATTTTTGGGTTAGGTCAATCCGTTCGCGAGATATGGGAGTTTGAAGACAAGAAATGGTTGAGAAGGCAAAAAATTTTTCGCAATTCTGCTGCTCCAAACGCTTAACCAGAATGGCCTAGGGAAAAAATACACATACCGTTGTAATCGGGCGAGTTTCTACTTTCAGATGCAACAGGAATTTTTGGGTTACGTCAATCCGTTCGCGAGATATGGGAGTTTGAAGCTAAGAAATGGTTGAGAAGACAACAAATTTTTCGCACTTCTGCTGCTCCAAACGCTGAACCAGAATGGCCTAGGTAAAAAATACACATACCGTTGTAATCGGGCGAGTTTCTACTTTCAGATGCAACAGGAATTTTTGGGTTACGTCAATCCGTTCGCGAGATATGGAATTTGAAGCTAAGAAATGGTTGAGAAGACAACAAATTTTTCGCACTTCTGCTGCTCCAAACGCTTAACCAGAATGGCCTAGGGAAAAAATACACATACCGTTGTAATCGGGCGAGTTTCTACTTTCAGATGCAACAGGAATTTTTGGGTTACGTCAATCCGTTCGCGAGATATGGAATTTGAAGCTAAGAAATGGTTGAGAAGACAACAAATTTTTCGCACTTCTGCTGCTCCAAACGATTAACCAGAATGGCCTAGGGAAAAAATACACATACCGTTGTAACCGGGCCAGTTTCTACTTTCAGACGCAACAGGAATTTTTGGGTTAGGTCAATCCGTTCGCGAGATATGGGAGTTTGAAGCCAAGAAATGGTTGAGAAGGCAAAAAATTTTTCGCAATTCTGCTGCTTCAAACGCTTAACCAGAATGGCCTAGGGAAAAAATACACATACCGTTGTAATCGGGCGAGTTTCTACTTTCAGATGCAATAGGAATTTTTGGGTTAGGTCAATCCGTTCGCGAGATATGGAAGTTTGAAGCCAAGAAATGGTTGAGAAGGCAAAAAATTTTTCGCAATTCTGCTGCTCCAATCGCTTAACCAGAATGGCCTAGGGAAAAAATACACATACCGTTGTAATCGGGCGAGTTTCTACTTTCAGATGCAACAGGAATTTTTGGGTTACGTCAATCCGTTCGCGAGATATGGAATTTGAAGCTAAGAAATGGTTGAGAAGACAACAAATTTTTCGCACTTCTGCTGCTCCAAACGATTAACCAGAATGGCCTAGGGAAAAAATACACATACCGTTGTAATCGGGCGAGTTTCTACTTTCAGACGCAGCAGGAATTTTTGGGTTTGGTCAATCCGTTCGCGAGATATGGGACTTTGAAGCCAAGAAATGGTTGAGAAGGCAAAAAATTTTTCGCAATTCTGCTGCTCCAAACGCTGAACCAGAATGGCATAGGTAAAAAATACACATACCGCTTTAATCGGGCGAGTTTCTACTTTCAGATGCAATAGGAATTTTTGGGTTAGGTCAATCCGTTCGCGAGATATGGGAGTTTGAAGCCAAGAAATGGTAGAGAAGGCAAAAAATTTTTCGCACTTCTGCTGCTCCAAACGCTTAACCAGAATGGGCTAGGGAAAAAATACACATACCGTTGTAATCGGGCGAGTTTCTACTTTCAGATGCAATAGGAATTTTTGGGTTAGGTCAATCCGTTCGCGAGATATGGGAGTTTGAAGCCAAGAAATGGTAGAGAAGGCAAAAAATTTTTCACAATTCTGCTGCTCCAAACGCTTAACCAGAATGGCCTAGGGAAAAAATACAGATACCGTTGTAATCGGGCGAGTTTCTACTTTCAGATGCAATAGGAATTTTTGGGTTAGGTCAATCCGTTCGCGAGATATGGGAGTTTGAAGACAAGAAATGGTTGAGAAGGCAAAAAATTTTTCGCAATTCTGCTGCTCCAAACGCTTAACCAGAATGGCCTAGGGAAAAAATACACATACCGTTGTAATCGGGCGAGTTTCTACTTTCAGATGCAACAGGAATTTTTGGGTTACGTCAATCCGTTCGCGAGATATGGGAGTTTGAAGCTAAGAAATGGTTGAGAAGACAACAAATTTTTCGCACTTCTGCTGCTCCAAACGCTGAACCAGAATGGCCTAGGTAAAAAATACACATACCGTTGTAATCGGGCGAGTTTCTACTTTCAGATGCAATAGGAATTTTTGGGTTAGGTCAATCCGTTCGCGAGATATGGGAGTTTGAAGCCAAGAAATGGTAGAGAAGGCAAAAAATTTTTCACAATTCTGCTGCTCCAAACGCTTAACCAGAATGGCCTAGGGAAAAAATACAAATACCGTTGGAATCGGGCGAACTTCTACTTTCAGATGCAATAGGAATTTTTGGGTTAGGTCAATCCGTTCGCGAGATATGGGAGTTTGAAGCCAAGAAATGGTTGAGAAGGCAAAAAATTTTTCGCAATTCTGCTGCTCCAATCGCTTAACCAGAATGGCCTAGGGAAACAAGACGCATACCGTTGTAGTCGGGCGAGTTTCTACTTTCAGATGCAATAGGAATTTTTGGGTTAGGTCAATCCGTTCGCGAGATATGGGAGTTTGAAGCCAAGAAATGGTAGAGAAGGCAAAAAATTTTTCACAATTCTGCTGCTCCAAACGCTTAACCAGAATGGCCTAGGAAAAAAATACAGATACCGTTGTAATCGGGCGTGTTTCTACTTTCAGATGCAATAGGAATTTTTGGGTTAGGTCAATCCGTTCGCGAGATATGGGAGTTTGAAGACAAGAAATGGTTGAGACGGCAAGAAATTTTTCGCAATTCTGCTGCTCCAAACGCTTAACCAGAATGGCCTAGGGAAAAAATACACATACCGTTGTAATCGGGCGAGTTTCTACTTTCAGATGCAACAGGAATTTTTGGGTTACGTCAATCCGTTCGCGAGATATGGAATTTGAAGCTAAGAAATGGTTGAGAAGACAACAAATTTTTCGCACTTCTGCTGCTCCAAACGCTTAACCAGAATGGCCTAGGGAAAAAATACACATACCGTTGTAATCGGGCGAGTTTCTACTTTCAGATGCAACAGGAATTTTTGGGTTACGTCAATCCGTTCGCGAGATATGGAATTTGAAGCTAAGAAATGGTTGAGAAGACAACAAATTTTTCGCACTTCTGCTGCTCCAAACGATTAACCAGAACGGCCTAGGGAAAAAATACACATACCGTTGTAACCGGGCCAGTTTCTACTTTCAGACGCAACAGGAATTTTTGGGTTAGGTCAATCCGTTCGCGAGATATGGGAGTTTGAAGCCAAGAAATGGTTGAGAAGGCAAAAAATTTTTCGCAATTCTGCTGCTTCAAACGCTTAACCAGAATGGCCTAGGGAAAAAATACACATACCGTTGTAATCGGGCGAGTTTCTACTTTCAGATGCAATAGGAATTTTTGGGTTAGGTCAATCCGTTCGCGAGATATGGGAGTTTGAAGCCAAGAAATGGTTGAGAAGGCAAAAAATTTTTCGCAATTCTGCTGCTCCAATCGCTTAACCAGAATGGCCTAGGGAAACAAGACGCATACCGTTGTAATCGGGCGAGTTTCTACTTTCAGACGCAGCAGGAATTTTTGGGTTTGGTCAATCCGATCGTGAGATATGGGACTTTGAAGCTAAGAAATGGTTGAGTAGGCGAAAAATTTGTCGCAATTCTGCTGCTCCAAACGCTTAACCAGAATGGGCTAGGGAAAAAATACAAATTCCGTTGGAATCGGGCGAACTTCTACTTTCAGATGCAACAGGAATTTTTGGGTTAGGTCAATCCGTTCGCGAGATATGGGACTTTGAAGCCAAGAAATGGTTGAGAAGGCAAAAAATTTTTCGCAATTCTGCTGCTCCAAACGCTGAACCAGAATGGCATAGGTAAAAAATACACATACCGCTTTAATCGGGCGAGTTTCTACTTTCAGATGCAATAGGAATTTTTGGGTTAGGTCAATCCGTTCGCGAGATATGGGAGTTTGAAGCCAAGAAATGGTAGAGAAGGCAAAAAATTTTTCGCACTTCTGCTGCTCCAAACGCTTAACCAGAATGGGCTAGGGAAAAAATACACATACCGTTGTAATCGGGCGAGTTTCTACTTTCAGATGCAATAGGAATTTTTGGGTTAGGTCAATCCGTTCGCGAGATATGGGAGTTTGAAGCCAAGAAATGGTAGAGAAGGCAAAAAATTTTTCACAATTCTGCTGCTCCAAACGCTTAACCAGAATGGCCTAGGGAAAAAATACAGATACCGTTGTAATCGGGCGAGTTTCTACTTTCAGATGCAATAGGAATTTTTGGGTTAGGTCAATCCGTTCGCGAGATATGGGAGTTTGAAGACAAGAAATGGTTGAGAAGGCAAAAAATTTTTCGCAATTCTGCTGCTCCAAACGCTTAACCAGAATGGCCTAGGGAAAAAATACACATGCCGTTGTAATCGGGCGAGTTTCTACTTTCAGATGCAACAGGAATTTTTGGGTTACGTCAATCCGTTCGCGAGATATGGGAGTTTGAAGCTAAGAAATGGTTGAGAAGACAACAAATTTTTCGCACTTCTGCTGCTCCAAACGCTGAACCAGAATGGCCTAGGTAAAAAATACACATACCGTTGTAATCGGGCGAGTTTCTACTTTCAGATGCTATAGGAATTTTTGGGTTAGGTCAATCCGTTCGCGAGATATGGGAGTTTGAAGCCAAGAAATGGTAGAGAAGGCAAAAAATTTTTCACAATTCTGCTGCTCCAAACGCTTAACCAGAATGGCCTAGGGAAAAAATACAAATACCGTTGGAATCGGGCGAACTTCTACTTTCAGATGCAATAGGAATTTTTGGGTTAGGTCAATCCGTTCGCGAGATATGGGAGTTTGAAGACAAGAAATGGTTGAGAAGGCAAAAAATTTTTCGCAATTCTGCTGCTCCAAACGCTTAACCAGAATGGCGTAGGGAAAAAATACACATACCGTTGTAATCGGGCGAGTTTCTACTTTCAGATGCAACAGGAATTTTTGAGTTAGGTCAATACGTTCGCGAGATATGGGACTTTGAAGCTAAGAAATGGTTGAGAAGGCATACAATTTTTCGCAATTCTGCTGCTCCAAACGCTTAACCAGAATGGGCTAGGGAAAAAATACACATACCGCTGTAGTCGGGCGAGTTTCAACTTTCAGATGCAATAGGAATTTTTGGGTTAGGTCAATCCGTTCGCGAGATATGGGAGTTTGAAGATAAGAAATGGTTGAGAAGGCAAAAAACTTTTCGCAATTCTGCTGCTCCAAACGCTTAACCAGAATGGCCTAGGGAAAAAATACACATACCGTTCTAATCGGGCGAGTTTCTACTTTCAGATATAATAGGAATTTTTGGGTTAGGTCAATCCGTTCGCGAGATATGGGAGTTTGAAGCCAAGAAATGGTTGAGAAGGCAAAAAACTTTTCGCAATTCTGCTGCTCCAAACGCTTAACCAGAATGGCCTAGGGAAAAAATACACATACCGTTGTAATCGGGCGAGTTTCTACTTTCAGATGCAACAGGAATTTTTGGGTTAGGTCAATCCGTTCGCGAGATATGGGAGTTTGAAGCCAAGAAATGGTAGAGAAGGCAAAAAATTTTTCACAATTCTGCTGCTCCAAACGCTTAACCAGAATGGTCTAGGGAAAAAATACACATACCGTTGTAATCAGGCGAGTTTCTACTTTCAGATGCAATAGGAATTTTTGGGTTAGGTCAATCCGTTCGCGAGATATGGGAGTTTGAAGCCAAGAAATGGTAGAGAAGGCAAAAAATTTTTCACAATTCTGCTGCTCCAAACGCTTAACCAGAATGGCCTAGGGAAAAAATACACATACCGTTCTAATCGGGCGAGTTTCTACTTTCAGATATAATAGGAATTTTTGGATTAGGTCAATCCGTTCGCGAGATATGGGAGTTTGAAGCCAAGAAATGGTTGAGAAGGCAAAAAATTTTTCGCAATTCTGCTGCTCCAAACGCTTAACCAGAATGGCCTAGGGAAAAAATACACATACCGTTGTATCCGGGCCAGTTTCTACTTTCAGACGCAACAGGAATTTTTGGGTTAGGTCAATCCGTTCGCGAGATATGGGAGTTTGAAGCCAAGAAATGTTTGAGAAGGCAAAAAATTTTTCGCAATTCTGCTGCTCCAAACGCTTAACCAGAATGGCGTAGGGAAAAAATACACATACCGTTGTAATCGGGCGAGTTTCTACTTTCAGATGCAACAGGAATTTTTGGGTTAGGTCAATCCGTTCGCGAGATATGGGACTTTGAAGCTAAGAAATGGTTGAGAAGACAACAAATTTTTCGCACTTCTGCTGCTCCAAACGCTTAACCAGAATGGCCTAGGGAAAAAATACACATACCGTTGTAACCGGGCCAGTTTCTACTTTCAGACGCAACAGGAATTTTTGGGTTATGTCAATCCGTTCGCGAGATATGGGAGTTTGAAGCCAAGAAATGGTTGAGAAGGCAAGAAATTTTTCGCAATTCTGCTGCTCCAAACGCTGAACCAGAATGGCCTAGGGAAAAAATACACATACCGCTTTAATCGGGCGAGTTTCTACTTTCAGATGCAATAGGAATTTTTGGGTTAGGTCAATCCGTTCGCGAGATATGGGAGTTTGAAGCCAAGAAATGGTAGAGAAGGCAAAAAATTTTTCACAATTCTGCTGCTCCAAACGCTTAACCAGAATGGCCTAGGGAAAAAATACACATACCGTTGTAATCAGGCGAGTTTCTACTTTCAGATGCAATAGGAATTTTTGGGTTAGGTCAATCCGTTCGCGAGATATGGGAGTTTGAAGCCAAGAAATGGTAGAGAAGGCAAAAAATTTTTCACAATTCTGCTGCTCCAAACGCTTAACCAGAATGGCCTAGGAAAAAAATACAGATACCGTTGTAATCGGGCGAGTTTCTACTTTCAGATGCAATAGGAATTTTTGGGTTAGGTCAATCCGTTCGCGAGATATGGGAGTTTGAAGACAAGAAATGGTTGAGACGGCAAGAAATTTTTCGCAATTCTGCTGCTCCAAACGCTTAACCAGAATGGCCTAGGGAAAAAATACACATACCGTTGTAATCGGGCGAGTTTCTACTTTCAGATGCAACAGGAATTTTTGGGTTACGTCAATCCGTTCGCGAGATATGGAATTTGAAGCTAAGAAATGGTTGAGAAGACAACAAATTTTTCGCACTTCTGCTGCTCCAAACGATTAACCAGAATGGCCTAGGGAAAAAATACACATACCGTTGTAACCGGGCCAGTTTCTACTTTCAGACGCAACAGGAATTTTTGGGTTAGGTCAATCCGTTCGCGAGATATGGGACTTTGAAGCTAAGAAATGGTTGAGAAGACAACAAATTTTTCGCACTTCTGCTGCTCCAAACGCTTAACCAGAATGGCCTAGGGAAAAAATGCACATACCGTTGTAATCGGGCGAGTTTCTACTTTCAGATGCAACAGGAATTTTTGGGTTAGGTCAATCCGTTCGCGAGATATGGGAGTTTGAAGCCAAGAAATGGTTGAGAAGGCAAAAAATTTTTCGCAATTCTGCTGCTCCAATCGCTTAACCAGAATGGCCTAGGGAAACAAGACGCATACCGTTGTAATCGGGCGAGTTTCTACTTTCAGACGCAGCAGGAATTTTTGGGTTTGGTCAATCCGTTCGTGAGATATGGGACTTTGAAGCTAAGAAATGGTTGAGTAGGCGAAAAATTTGTCGCAATTCTGCTGCTCCAAACGCTTAACCAGAATGGGCTAAGGAAAAAATACAAATACCGTTGGAATCGGCCGAACTTCTACTTTCAGATGCACCAGGAATTTTTGGGTTAGGTCAATCCGTTCGCGAGATATGGGACTTTGAAGCCAAGAAATGGTTGAGAAGGCAAAAAATTTTTCGCAATTCTGCTGCTCCAAACGCTGAACCAGAATGGCCTAGGTAAAAAATACACATACCGCTTTAATCGGGCGAGTTTCTACTTTCAGATGCAATAGGAATTTTTGGGTTAGGTCAATCCGTTCGCGAGATATGGGAGTTTGAAGCCAAGAAATGGTAGAGAAGGCAACAAATTTTTCGCACTTCTGCTGCTCCAAACGCTTAACCAGAATGGGCTAGGGAAAAAATACACATACCGTTGTAATCGGGCGAGTTTCTACTTTCAGATGCAATAGGAATTTTTGGGTTAGGTCAATCCGTTCGCGAGATATGGGAGTTTGAAGCCAAGAAATGGTAGAGAAGGCAAAAAATTTTTCACAATTCTGCTGCTCCAAACGCTTAACCAGAATGGCCTAGGGAAAAAATGCACATACCGTTGTAATCGGGCGAGTTTCTACTTTCAGATGCAACAGGAATTTTTGGGTTAGGTCAATCCGTTCGCGAGATATGGGAGTTTGAAGCCAAGAAATGGTTGAGAAGGCAAAAAATTTTTCGCAATTCTGCTGCTCCAATCGCTTAACCAGAATGGCCTAGGGAAACAAGACGCATACCGTTGTAATCGGGCGAGTTTCTACTTTCAGACGCAGCAGGAATTTTTGGGTTTGGTCAATCCGTTCGTGAGATATGGGACTTTGAAGCTAAGAAATGGTTGAGTAGGCGAAAAATTTGTCGCAATTCTGCTGCTCCAAACGCTTAACCAGAATGGCCTAGGGAAAAAATACACATACCGTTGTAATCGGGCGAGTTTCTACTTTCAGATGTAACAGGAATTTTTGGGTTACGTCAATCCGTTCGCGAGATATGGGAGTTTGAAGCTAAGAAATGGTTGAGAAGACAAGAAATTTTTCGCACTTCTGCTGCTCCAAACGCTGAACCAGAATGGCCTAGGTAAAAAATACACATACCGTTGTAATCGGGCGAGTTTCTACTTTCAGATGCAATAGGAATTTTTGGGTTAGGTCAATCCGTTCGCGAGATATGGGAGTTTGAAGCCAAGAAATGGTAGAGAAGGCAAAAAATTTTTCACAATTCTGCTGCTCCAAACGCTTAACCAGAATGGCCTAGGGAAAAAATACAAATACCGTTGGAATCGGGCGAACTTCTACTTTCAGATGCAATAGGAATTTTTGGGTTAGGTCAATCCGTTCGCGAGATATGGGAGTTTGAAGACAAGAAATGGTTGAGAAGGCAAAAAATTTTTCGCAATTCTGCTGCTCCAAACGCTTAACCAGAATGGCGTAGGGAAAAAATACACATACCGTTGTAATCGGGCGAGTTTCTACTTTCAGATGCAACAGGAATTTTTGGGTTAGGTCAATACGTTCGCGAGATATGGGACTTTGAAGCTAAGAAATGGTTGAGAAGGCATACAAATTTTCGCAATTCTGCTGCTCCAAACGCTTAACCAGAATGGGCTAGGGAAAAAATACACATACCGCTGTAGTCGGGCGAGTTTCAACTTTCAGATGCAATAGGAATTTTTGGGTTAGGTCAATCCGTTCGCGAGATATGGGAGTTTGAAGATAAGAAATGGTTGAGAAGGCAAAAAACTTTTCGCAATTCTGCTGCTCCAAACGCTTAACCAGAATGGCCTAGGGAAAAAATACACATACCGTTCTAATCGGGCGAGTTTCTACTTTCAGATACAATAGGAATTTTTGGGTTAGGTCAATCCGTTCGCGAGATATGGGAGTTTGAAGCCAAGAAATGGTTGAGAAGGCAAAAAATTTTTCGCAATTCTGCTGCTCCAAACGCTTAACCAGAATGGCCTAGGGAAAAAATACACATACCGTTGTATCCGGGCCAGTTTCTACTTTCAGACACAACAGGAATTTTTGGGTTAGGTCAATCCGTTCGCGAGATATGGGAGTTTGAAGCCAAGAAATGTTTGAGAAGGCAAAAAATTTTTCGCAATTCTGCTGCTCCAAACGCTGAACCAGAATGGCCTAGGTAAAAAATACACATACCGTTGTAATCGGGCTAGTTTCTACTTTCAGATGCAATAGGAATTTTTGGGTTAGGTCAATCGGTTCGCGAGATATGGGACTTTGAAGGCAAGAAATGGTAGAGAAGGCAAAAAATTTTTCTCAATTCTGCTGCTCCAAACGCTTAACCAGATTGGCCTAGGGAAAAAATACACATACCGTTGTAATCGGGCGAGTTTTTACTTTCAGATGCAATAGGAATTTTTGGGTTTGGCCAATCCGTTCGCGAGATATGGGAGTTTGAAGACAAGAAATGGTTGAGAAGGCAAAAAATTTTTCGCAATTCTGCTGCTCCAAACGCTTAACCAGAATGGCGTAGGGAAAAAATACACATACCGTTGTAATCGGGCGAGTTTCTACTTTCAGATGCAACAGGAATTTTTGGGTTAGGTCAATCCGTTCGCGAGATATGGGACTTTGAAGCTAAGAAATGGTTGAGAAGACAACAAATTTTTCGCACTTCTGCTGCTCCAAACGCTTAACCAGAATGGCCTAGGGAAAAAATACACATACCGTTGTAACCGGGCCAGTTTCTACTTTCAGACGCAACAGGAATTTTTGGGTTATGTCAATCCGTTCGCGAGATATGGGAGTTTGAAGCCAAGAAATGGTAGAGAAGGCAAAAAATTTTTCACAATTCTGCTGCTCCAAACGCTTAACCAGAATGGCCTAGGAAAAAAATACACATACCGTTGTAATCGGGCGAGTTTCTACTTTCAGATGCAATAGGAATTTTTGGGTTAGGTCAATCCGTTCGCGAGATATGGGAGTTTGAAGCCAAGAAATGGTTGAGAAGGCAAAAAATTTTTCGCAATTCTGCTGCTCCAATCGCTTAACCAGAATGGCCTAGGGAAACAAGACGCATACCGTTGTAATCGGGCGAGTTTCTACTTTCAGACGCAGCAGGAATTTTTGGGTTTGGTCAATCCGTTCGTGAGATATGGGACTTTGAAGCTAAGAAATGGTTGAGTAGGCGAAAAATTTGTCGCAATTCTGCTGCTCCAAACGCTTAACCAGAATGGGCTAGGGAAAAAATACAAATACCGTTGGAATCGGCCGAACTTCTACTTTCAGATGCAACAGGAATTTTTGGGTTAGGTCAATCCGTTCGCGAGATATGGGACTTTGAAGCCAAGAAATGGTTGAGAAGGCAAAAAATTTTTCGCAATTCTGCTGCTCCAAACGCTGAACAAGAATGGCCTAGGTAAAAAATACACATACCGCTTTAATCGGGCTAGTTTCTACTTTCAGATGCAATAGGAATTTTTGGGTTAGGTCAATCGGTTCGCGAGATATGGGACTTTGAAGGCAAGAAATGGTAGAGAAGGCAAAAAATTTTTCTCAATTCTGCTGCTCCAAACGCTTAACCAGATTGGCCTAGGGAAAAAATACACATACCGTTGTAATCGGGCGAGTTTTTACTTTCAGATGCAATAGGAATTTTTGGGTTTGGCCAATCCGTTCGCGAGATATGGGAGTTTGAAGACAAGAAATGGTTGAGAAGGCAAAAAATTTTTCGCAATTCTGCTGCTCCAAACGCTTAACCAGAATGGCGTAGGGAAAAAATACACATACCGTTGTAATCGGGCGAGTTTCTACTTTCAGATGCAACAGGAATTTTTGGGTTAGGTCAATCCGTTCGCGAGATATGGGACTTTGAAGCTAAGAAATGGTTGAGAAGACAACAAATTTTTCGCACTTCTGCTGCTCCAAACGCTTAACCAGAATGGCCTAGGGAAAAAATACACATACCGTTGTAACCGGGCCAGTTTCTACTTTCAGACGCAACAGGAATTTTTGGGTTATGTCAATCCGTTCGCGAGATATGGGAGTTTGAAGCCAAGAAATGGTAGAGAAGGCAAAAAATTTTTCACAATTCTGCTGCTCCAAACGCTTAACCAGAATGGCCTAGGAAAAAAATACACATACCGTTGTAATCGGGCGAGTTTCTACTTTCAGATGCAATAGGAATTTTTGGGTTAGGTCAATCCGTTCGCGAGATATGGGAGTTTGAAGCCAAGAAATGGTTGAGAAGGCAAAAAATTTTTCGCAATTCTGCTGCTCCAATCGCTTAACCAGAATGGCCTAGGGAAACAAGACGCATACCGTTGTAATCGGGCGAGTTTCTACTTTCAGACGCAGCAGGAATTTTTGGGTTTGGTCAATCCGTTCGTGAGATATGGGACTTTGAAGCTAAGAAATGGTTGAGTAGGCGAAAAATTTGTCGCAATTCTGCTGCTCCAAACGCTTAACCAGAATGGGCTAGGGAAAAAATACAAATACCGTTGGAATCGGCCGAACTTCTACTTTCAGATGCAACAGGAATTTTTGGGTTAGGTCAATCCGTTCGCGAGATATGGGACTTTGAAGCCAAGAAATGGTTGAGAAGGCAAAAAATTTTTCGCAATTCTGCTGCTCCAAACGCTGAACAAGAATGGCCTAGGTAAAAAATACACATACCGCTTTAATCGGGCGAGTTTCTACTTTCAGATGCAATAGGAATTTTTGGGTTAGGTCAATCCGTTCGCGAGATATGGGAGTTTGAAGCCAAGAAATGGTAGAGAAGGCAAAAAATTTTTCGCACTTCTGCTGCTCCAAACGCTTAACCAGAATGGGCTAGGGAAAAAATACACATACCGTTGTAATCGGGCGAGTTTCTACTTTCAGATGCAATAGGAATTTTTGGGTTAGGTCAATCCGTTCGCGAGATATGGGAGTTTGAAGCCAAGAAATGGTAGAGAAGGCAAAAAATTTTTCACAATTCTGCTGCTCCAAACGCTTAACCAGAATGGCCTAGGGAAAAAATACAGATACCGTTGTAATCGGGCGAGTTTCTTCTTTCAGATGCAATAGGAATTTTTGTGTTATGTCAATCCGTTCGCGAGATATGGGAGTTTGAAGACAAGAAATGGTTGAGAAGGCAAAAAATTTTTCGCAATTCTGCTGCTCCAAACGCTTAACCAGAATGGCCTAGGGAAAAAATACACATACCGTTGTAATCGGGCGAGTTTCTACTTTCAGATGTAACAGGAATTTTTGGGTTACGTCAATCCGTTCGCGAGATATGGGAGTTTGAAGCTAAGAAATGGTTGAGAAGACAAGAAATTTTTCGCACTTCTGCTGCTCCAAACGCTGAACCAGAATGGCCTAGGTAAAAAATACACATACCGTTGTAATCGGGCGAGTTTCTACTTTCAGATGCAATAGGAATTTTTGGGTTAGGTCAATCCGTTCGCGAGATATGGGAGTTTGAAGCCAAGAAATGGTAGAGAAGGCAAAAAATTTTTCACAATTCTGCTGCTCCAAACGCTTAACCAGAATGGCCTAGGGAAAAAATACAAATACCGTTGGAATCGGGCGAACTTCTACTTTCAGATGCAATAGGAATTTTTGGGTTAGGTCAATCCGTTCGCGAGATATGGGAGTTTGAAGACAAGAAATGGTTGAGAAGGCAAAAAATTTTTCGCAATTCTGCTGCTCCAAACGCTTAACCAGAATGGCGTAGGGAAAAAATACACATACCGTTGTAATCGGGCGAGTTTCTACTTTCAGATGCAACAGGAATTTTTGGGTTAGGTCAATACGTTCGCGAGATATGGGACTTTGAAGCTAAGAAATGGTTGAGAAGGCATACAATTTTTCGCAATTCTGCTGCTCCAAACGCTTAACCAGAATGGGCTAGGGAAAAAATACACATACCGCTGTAGTCGGGCGAGTTTCAACTTTCAGATGCAATAGGAATTTTTGGGTTAGGTCAATCCGTTCGCGAGATATGGGAGTTTGAAGATAAGAAATGGTTGAGAAGGCAAAAAACTTTTCGCAATTCTGCTGCTCCAAACGCTTAACCAGAATGGCCTAGGGAAAAAATACACATACCGTTCTAATCGGGCGAGTTTCTACTTTCAGATACAATAGGAATTTTTGGGTTAGGTCAATCCGTTCGCGAGATATGGGAGTTTGAAGCCAAGAAATGGTTGAGAAGGCAAAAAATTTTTCGCAATTCTGCTGCTCCAAACGCTTAACCAGAATGGCCTAGGGAAAAAATACACATACCGTTGTATCCGGGCCAGTTTCTACTTTCAGACACAACAGGAATTTTTGGGTTAGGTCAATCCGTTCGCGAGATATGGGAGTTTGAAGCCAAGAAATGTTTGAGAAGGCAAAAAATTTTTCGCAATTCTGCTGCTCCAAACGCTTAACCAGAATGGCCTAGGGAAAAAATACACATACCGTTGTAACCGGGCCAGTTTCTACTTTCAGACGCAACAGGAATTTTTGGGTTATGTCAATCCGTTCGCGAGATATGGGAGTTTGAAGCCAAGAAATGGTAGAGAAGGCAAAAAATTTTTCACAATTCTGCTGCTCCAAACGCTTAACCAGAATGGCCTAGGAAAAAAATACACATACCGTTGTAATCGGGCGAGTTTCTACTTTCAGATGCAATAGGAATTTTTGGGTTAGGTCAATCCGTTCTTGAGATATGGGAGTTTGAAGCCAAGAAATGGTTGAGAAGGCAAAAAATTTTTCGCAATTCTGCTGCTTCAAACGCTTAACCAGAATGGGCTAGGGAAAAAATACAAATACCGTTGGAATCGGGCGAACTTCTACTTTCAGTTGCAATAGGAATTTTTGTGTTAGGTCAATCCGTTCGCGAGATATGGGTGTTTGAAGACAAGAAATGGTTGAGAAGGCAAAAAATTTTTCGCAATTCTGCTGCTCCAAACGCTTAACCAGAATGGCGTAGGGAAAAAATACACACACCGTTGTAATCGGGCGAGTTTCTACTTTCAGATGCAACAGGAATTTTTGGGTTAGGTCAATCCGTTCGCGAGATATGGGACTTTGAAGCTAAGAAATGGTTGAGAAGACAACAAATTTTTCGCACTTCTGCTGCTCCAAACGCTTAACCAGAATGGCCTAGGGAAAAAATACACATACCGTTGTAATCGGGCGAGTTTCAACTTTCAGATGCAATAGGAATTTTTGGGTTAGGTCAATCCGTTCGCGAGATATGGGAGTTTGAAGATAAGAAATGGTTGAGAAGGCAAAAAACTTTTCGCAATTCTGCTGCTCCAAACGCTTAACCAGAATGGCCTAGGGAAAAAATACACATACCGTTGTAATCGGGCGAGTTTCTACTTTCAGATACAATAGGAATTTTTGGGTTAGGTCAATCCGTTCGCGAGATATGGGAGTTTGAAGCCAAGAAATGGTTGAGAAGGCAAAAAATTTTTCGCAATTCTGCTGCTCCAAACGCTTAACCAGAATGGCCTAGGGAAAAAATACACATACCGTTGTATCCGGGCCAGTTTCTACTTTCAGACGCAACAGGAATTTTTGGGTTAGGTCAATCCGTTCGCGAGATATGGGAGTTTGAAGCCAAGAAATGTTTGAGAAGGCAAAAAATTTTTCGCAATTCTGCTGCTCCAAACGCTGAACCAGAATGGCCTAGGGAAAAAATACACATACCGTTGTAACCGGGCCAGTTTCTACTTTCAGACGCAACAGGAATTTTTGGGTTATGTCAATCCGTTCGCGAGATATGGGAGTTTGAAGCCAAGAAATGGTAGAGAAGGCAAAAAATTTTTCACAATTCTGCTGCTCCAAACGCTTAACCAGAATGGCCTAGGAAAAAAATACACATACCGTTGTAATCGGGCGAGTTTCTACTTTCAGATGCAATAGGAATTTTTGGGTTAGGTCAATCCGTTCGCGAGATATGGGAGTTTGAAGCCAAGAAATGGTTGAGAAGGCAAAAAATTTTTCGCAATTCTGCTGCTCCAATCGCTTAACCAGAATGGCCTAGGGAAACAAGACGCATACCGTTGTAATCGGGCGAGTTTCTACTTTCAGACGCAGCAGGAATTTTTGGGTTTGGTCAATCCGTTCGTGAGATATGGGACTTTGAAGCTAAGAAATGGTTGAGTAGGCGAAAAATTTGTCGCAATTCTGCTGCTCCAAACGCTTAACCAGAATGGGCTAGGGGAAAAATACAAATACCGTTGGAATCGGCCGAACTTCTACTTTCAGATGCAACAGGAATTTTTGGGTTAGGTCAATCCGTTCGCGAGATATGGGACTTTGAAGCCAAGAAATGGTTGAGAAGGCAAAAAATTTTTCGCAATTCTGCTGCTCCAAACGCTGAACAAGAATGGCCTAGGAAAAAAATACACATACCGTTGTAATCGGGCGAGTTTCTACTTTCAGATGCAATAGGAATTTTTGGGTTAGGTCAATCCGTTCGCGAGATATGGGAGTTTGAAGCCAAGAAATGGTTGAGAAGGCAAAAAATTTTTCGCAATTCTGCTGCTCCAATCGCTTAACCAGAATGGCCTAGGGAAACAAGACGCATACCGTTGTAATCGGGCGAGTTTCTACTTTCAGACGCAGCAGGAATTTTTGGGTTTGGTCAATCCGTTCGTGAGATATGGGACTTTGAAGCTAAGAAATGGTTGAGTAGGCGAAAAATTTGTCGCAATTCTGCTGCTCCAAACGCTTAACCAGAATGGGCTAGGGAAAAAATACAAATACCGTTGGAATCGGCCGAACTTCTACTTTCAGATGCAACAGGAATTTTTGGGTTAGGTCAATCCGTTCGCGAGATATGGGACTTTGAAGCCAAGAAATGGTTGAGAAGGCAAAAAATTTTTCGCAATTCTGCTGCTCCAAACGCTGAACAAGAATGGCCTAGGTAAAAAATACACATACCGCTTTAATCGGGCGAGTTTCTACTTTCAGATGCAATAGGAATTTTTGGGTTAGGTCAATCCGTTCGCGAGATATGGGAGTTTGAAGCCAAGAAATGGTAGAGAAGGCAAAAAATTTTTCGCACTTCTGCTGCTCCAAACGCTTAACCAGAATGGGCTAGGGAAAAAATACACATACCGTTGTAATCGGGCGAGTTTCTTCTTTCAGATGCAATAGGAATTTTTGTGTTATGTCAATCCGTTCGCGAGGTATGGGAGTTTGAAGACAAGAAATGGTTGAGAAGGCAAAAAATTTTTCGCAATTCTGCTGCTCCAAACGCTTAACCAGAATGGCCTAGGGAAAAAATACACATACCGTTGTAATCGGGCGAGTTTCTACTTTCAGACGCAGCAGGAATTTTTGGGTTTGGTCAATCCGTTCGCGAGATATGGGAGTTTGAAGCTAAGAAATGGTTGAGAAGACAACAAATTTTTCGCACTTCTGCTGCTCCAAACGCTGAACCAGAATGGCCTAGGTAAAAAATACACATACCGTTGTAATCGGGCGAGTTTCTACTTTCAGATGCAATAGGAATTTTTGGGTTAGGTCAATCCGTTCGCGAGATATGGGAGTTTGAAGCCAAGAAATGGTAGAGAAGGCAAAAAATTTTTCACAATTCTGCTGCTCCAAACGCTTAACCAGAATGGCCTAGGGAAAAAATACAAATACCGTTGGAATCGGGCGAACTTCTACTTTCAGATGCAATAGGAATTTTTGGGTTAGGTCAATCCGTTCGCGAGATATGGGAGTTTGAAGACAAGAAATGGTTGAGAAGGCAAAAAATTTTTCGCAATTCTGCTGCTCCAAACGCTTAACCAGAATGGCGTAGGGAAAAAATACACATACCGTTGTAATCGGGCGAGTTTCTACTTTCAGATGCAACAGGAATTTTTGGGTTAGGTCAATACGTTCGCGAGATATGGGACTTTGAAGCTAAGAAATGGTTGAGAAGGCATACAATTTTTCGCAATTCTGCTGCTCCAAACGCTTAACCAGAATGGGCTAGGGAAAAAATACACATACCGCTGTAGTCGGGCGAGTTTCAACTTTCAGATGCAATAGGAATTTTTGGGTTAGGTCAATCCGTTCGCGAGATATGGGAGTTTGAAGATAAGAAATGGTTGAGAAGGCAAAAAACTTTTCGCAATTCTGCTGCTCCAAACGCTTAACCAGAATGGCCTAGGGAAAAAATACACATACCGTTCTAATCGGGCGAGTTTCTACTTTCAGATACAATAGGAATTTTTGGGTTAGGTCAATCCGTTCGCGAGATATGGGAGTTTGAAGCCAAGAAATGGTTGAGAAGGCAAAAAATTTTTCGCAATTCTGCTGCTCCAAACGCTTAACCAGAATGGCCTAGGGAAAAAATACACATACCGTTGTATCCGGGCCAGTTTCTACTTTCAGACACAACAGGAATTTTTGGGTTAGGTCAATCCGTTCGCGAGATATGGGAGTTTGAAGCCAAGAAATGTTTGAGAAGGCAAAAAATTTTTCGCAATTCTGCTGCTCCAAACGCTTAACCAGAATGGCCTAGGGAAAAAATACACATACCGTTGTAACCGGGCCAGTTTCTACTTTCAGACGCAACAGGAATTTTTGGGTTATGTCAATCCGTTCGCGAGATATGGGAGTTTGAAGCCAAGAAATGGTAGAGAAGGCAAAAAATTTTTCACAATTCTGCTGCTCCAAACGCTTAACCAGAATGGCCTAGGAAAAAAATACACATACCGTTGTAATCGGGCGAACTTCTACTTTCAGATGCAACAGGAATTTTTGGGTTAGGTCAATCCGTTCGCGAGATATGGGACTTTGAAGCCAAGAAATGGTTGAGAAGGCAAAAAATTTTTCACAATTCTGCTGCTCCAAACGCTGAACAAGAATGGCCTAGGTAAAAAATACACATACCGCTTTAATCGGGCGAGTTTCTACTTTCAGATGCAATAGGAATTTTTGGGTTAGGTCAATCCGTTCGCGAGATATGGGAGTTTGAAGCCAAGAAATGGTAGAGAAGGCAAAAAATTTTTCGCACTTCTGCTGCTCCAAACGCTTAACCAGAATGGGCTAGGGAAAAAAATACACATACCGTTGTAATCGGGCGAGTTTCTACTTTCAGATGCAATAGGAATTTTTGGGTTAGGTCAATCCGTTCGCGAGATATGGGAGTTTGAAGCCAAGAAATGGTAGAGAAGGCAAAAAAATTTTTCACAATTCTGCTGCTCCAAACGCTTAACCAGAATGGCCTAGGGAAAAAAATACAGATACCGTTGTAATCGGGCGAGTTTCTTCTTTCAGATGCAATAGGAATTTTTGTGTTATGTCAATCCGTTCGCGAGATATGGGAGTTTGAAGACAAGAAATGGTTGAGAGGGCAAAAAATTTTTCGCAATTCTGCTGCTCCAAACGCTTAACCAGAATGGCCTAGGGAAAAAATACACATACCGTTGTAATCGGGCGAGTTTCTACTTTCAGATGTAACAGGAATTTTTGGGTTACGTCAATCCGTTCGCGAGATATGGGAGTTTGAAGCTAAGAAATGGTTGAGAAGACAACAAATTTTTCGCACTTCTGCTGCTTCAAACGCTGAACCAGAATGGCCTAGGTAAAAAATACACATACCGTTGTAATCGGGCGAGTTTCTACTTTCAGATGCAACAGGAATTTTTGGGTTAGGTCAATACGTTCGCGAGATATGGGACTTTGAAGCTAAGAAATGGTTGAGAAGGCATACAATTTTTCGCAATTCTGCTGCTCCAAACGCTTAACCAGAATGGGCTAGGGAAAAAATACACATACCGCTGTAGTCGGGCGAGTTTCAACTTTCAGATGCAATAGGAATTTTTGGGTTAGGTCAATCCGTTCGCGAGATATGGGAGTTTGAAGATAAGAAATGGTTGAGAAGGCAAAAAACTTTTCGCAATTCTGCTGCTCCAAACGCTTAACCAGAATGGCCTAGGGAAAAAACACACATACCGTTCTAATCGGGCGAGTTTCTACTTTCAGATACAATAGGAATTTTTGGGTTAGGTCAATCCGTTCGCGAGATATGGGAGTTTGAAGCCAAGAAATGGTTGAGAAGGCAAAAAATTTTTCGCAATTCTGCTGCTCCAAACGCTTAACCAGAATGGCCTAGGGAAAAAATACACATACCGTTGTATCCGGGCCAGTTTCTACTTTCAGACACACAGGAATTTTTGGGTTAGGTCAATCCGTTCGCGAGATATGGGAGTTTGAAGCCAAGAAATGTTTGAGAAGGCAAAAAATTTTCGCAATTCTGCTGCTCCAAACGCTTAACCAGAATGGCCTAGGAAAAAATACACATACCGTTGTAACCGGGCCAGTTTCTACTTTCAGACGCAACAGGAATTTTTGGGTTATGTCAATCCGTTCGCGAGATATGGGAGTTTGAAGCCAAGAAATGGTAGAGAAGGCAAAAAATTTTTCACAATTCTGCTGCTCCAAACACTTAACCAGAATGGCCTAGGAAAAAATACACATACCGTTGTAATCGGGCGAGTTTCTACTTTCAGATGCAATAGGATTTTTGGGTTAGGTCAATCCGTTCTTGAGATATGGGAGTTTGAAGCCAAGAAATGGTTGAGAAGGCAAAAAATTTTTCGCAATTCTGCTGCTTCAAACGCTTAACCAGAATGGGCTAGGGAAAAAATACAAATACCGTTGGAATCGGGCGAACTTCTACTTTCAGTTGCAATAGGAATTTTTGTGTTAGGTCAATCCGTTCGCGAGATATGGGTGTTTGAAGACAAGAAATGGTTGAGAAGGCAAAAAATTTTTCGCAATTCTGCTGCTCCAAACGCTTAACCAGAATGGCGTAGGGAAAAAATACACATACCGTTGTAATCGGCGAGTTTCTACTTTCAGATGCAACAGGAATTTTTGGGTTAGGTCAATCCGTTCGCGAGATATGGGACTTTGAAGCTAAGAAATGGTTGAGAAGACAACAAATTTTTCGCACTTCTGCTGCTCCAAACGCTTAACCAGAATGGCCTAGGGAAAAAATACACATACCGTTGTAACCGGCCAGTTTCTACTTTCAGACGCAACAGGAATTTTTGGGTTATGTCAATCCGTTCGCGAGATATGGGAGTTTGAAGCCAAGAATGGTAGAGAAGGCAAAAAATTTTTCACAATTCTGCTGCTCCAAACACTTAACCAGAATGGCCTAGGAAAAAAATACACATACCGTTGTAATCGGGCGAGTTTCTACTTTCAGATGCAATAGGAATTTTTGGGTTAGGTCAATCCGTTCTTGAGATATGGGAGTTTGAAGCCAAGAAATGTTGAGAAGGCAAAAAATTTTCGCAATTCTGCTGCTTCAAACGCTTAACCAGAATGGGCTAGGAAAAAATACAAATACCGTTGGAATCGGGCGAACTTCTACTTTCAGTTGCAATAGGAATTTTTGTGTTAGGTCAATCCGTTCGCGAGATATGGTGTTTGAAGACAAGAAATGGTTGAGAAGGCAAAAAATTTTTCGCAATTCTGCTGCTCCAAACGCTTAACCAGAATGGCGTAGGGAAAAAATACACATACCGTTGTAATCGGGCGAGTTTCTACTTTCAGATGCAACAGGAATTTTTGGGTTAGGTCAATCCGTTCGCGAGATATGGGACTTTGAAGCTAAGAAATGGTTGAGAAGACAACAAATTTTTCGCACTTCTGCTGCTCCAACGCTTAACCAGAATGCCTAGGGAAAAAATACACATACCGTTGTAACCGGGCCAGTTTCTACTTTCAGACGCAACAGGAATTTTTGGGTTAGGTCAATCCGTTCGCGAGATATGGGACTTTGAAGCTAAGAAATGGTTGAGAGACAACAATTTTTCGCACTTCTGCTGCTCCAAACGCTTAACCAGAATGGCCTAGGAAAAAAATACACATACCGTTGTAATCGGGCGAGTTTCAACTTTCAGATGCAATAGGAATTTTTGGGTTAGGTCAATCCGTTCGCGAGATATGGAGTTTGAAGATAAGAAATGGTGAGAAGGCAAAAACTTTTCGCAATTCTGCTGCTCCAAACGCTTAACCAGAATGGCCTAGGGAAAAAATACACATACCGTTGTAATCGGGCGAGTTTCTACTTTCAGATACAATAGGAATTTCTGGGTTAGGGTCAATCCGTTCGCGAGATATGGGAGTTTGAAGCAAGAAATGGTTGAGAAGGCAAAAAATTTTCGCAATTCTGCTGCTCCAAACGCTTAACCAGAATGGCCTAGGGAAAAAATACACATACCGTTGTATCCGGGCCAGTTTCTACTTTCAGACGCAACAGGAATTTTTGGGTTAGGTCAATCCGTTCGCGAGATATGGGAGTTTGAAGCCAAGAAATGTTTGAGAAGGCAAAAAATTTTTCGCAATTCTGCTGCTCCAAACGCTGAACCAGAATGGCCTAGGTAAAAAATACACATACCGTTGTAATCGGGCGAGTTTCTACTTTCAGATGCAATAGGAATTTTTGGGTTAGGTCAATCGGATCGCGAGATATGGGACTTTGAAGCCAAGAAATGGTAGAGAAGGCAAAAAATTTTTCTCAATTCTGCTGCTCCAAACGCTTAACCAGAATGGCCTAGGGAAAAAATACACATACCGTTGTAATCGGGCGAGTTTCTACTTTCAGATGCAATAGGAATTTTTGGGTTTGGCCAATCCGTTCGCGAGATATGGGAGTTTGAAGCCAAGAAATGGTTGAGAAGGCAAAAAATTTTTCGCAATTCTGCTGCTTCAAACGCTTAACCAGAATGGGCTAGGGAAAAAATACAAATACCGTTGGAATCGGGCGAACTTCTACTTTCAGTTGCAATAGGAATTTTTGTGTTAGGTCAATCCGTTCGCGAGATATGGGTGTTTGAAGACAAGAAATGGTTGAGAAGGCAAAAAATTTTTCGCAATTCTGCTGCTCCAAACGCTTAACCAGAATGGCGTAGGGAAAAAATACACGTACCGTTGTAATCGGGCGAGTTTCTACTTTCAGATGCAACAGGAATTTTTGGGTTAGGTCAATCCGTTCGCGAGATATGGGACTTTGAAGCTAAGAAATGGTTGTGAAGACAACAAATTTTTCGCACTTCTGCTGCTCCAAACGCTTAACCAGAATGGCCTAGGGAAAAAATACACATACCGTTGTAACCGGGCCAGTTTCTACTTTCAGACGCAACAGGAATTTTTGGGTTATGTCAATCCGTTCGCGAGATATGGGAGTTTGAAGCCAAGAAATGGTTGAGAAGGCAAAAAATTTTTCGCAATTCTGCTGCTCCAAACGCTGAACCAGAATGGCCTAGGTAAAAAATACACATACCGCTTTAATCGGGCGAGTTTCTACTTTCAGATGCAATAGGAATTTTTGGGTTAGGTCAATCCGTTCGCGAGATATGGGAGTTTGAAGCCAAGAAATGGTAGAGAAGGCAAAAAATTTTTCACAATTCTGGTGCTCCAAACGCTTAACCAGAATGGCCTAGGAAAAAAATACACATACCGTTGTAATCGGGCGAGTTTCTACTTTCAGATGCAATAGGAATTTTTGGGTTAGGTCAATCCGTTCGCGAGATATGGGAGTTTGAAGCCAAGAAATGGTTGAGAAGGCAAAAAATTTTTCGCAATTCTGCTGCTTCAAACGCTTAACCAGAATGGGCTAGGGAAAAAATACAAATACCGTTGGAATCGGGCGAACTTCTACTTTCAGTTGCAATAGGAATTTTTGTGTTAGGTCAATCCGTTCGCGAGATATGGGTGTTTGAAGACAAGAAATGGTTGAGAAGCAAAAAATTTTTCGCAATTCTGCTGCTCCAAACGCTTAACCAGAATGGCGTAGGGAAAAAATACACATACCGTTGTAATCGGGCGAGTTTCTACTTTCAGATGCAACAGGAATTTTTGGGTTAGGTCAATCCGTTCGCGAGATATGGGACTTTGAAGCTAAGAAATGGTTGAGAAGACAACAAATTTTTCGCACTTCTGCTGCTCCAAACGCTTAACCAGAATGGCCTAGGGAAAAAATACACATACCGTTGTAACCGGGCCAGTTTCTACTTTCAGACGCAACAGGAATTTTTGGGTTATGTCAATCCGTTCGCGAGATATGGGAGTTTGAAGCCAAGAAATGGTTGAGAAGGCAAAAAATTTTTCGCAATTCTGCTGCTTCAAACGCTTAACCAGAATGGCCTGGGGAAAAAATACACATACCGTTGTAATCGGGCGAGCTTCTACTTTCAGATGCAATAGGAATTTTTGGGTTAGGTCAATTCGTTCGCGAGATATGGGACTTTGAAGCCAAGAAATGGTTGAGAAGACAACAAATTTTTCGCACTTCTGCTGCTCCAAACGCTTAACCAGAATGGCCTAGGGAAAAAATACACATACCGTTGTAATCGGGAGAGTTTCTGCTTTCAGATGCAACAGGAATTTTTGGGTTAGGTCAATCCGTTCGCGAGATATGGGAGTTTGAAGCCAAGAAATGGTTGAGAAGGCAAAAAATTTTTCGCACTTCTGCTGCTCCAATCGCTTAACCAGAATGGCCTAGGGAAACAAGACGCATACCGTTGTAATCGGGCGAGTTTCTACTTTCAGACGCAGCAGGAATTTTTGGGTTTGGTCAATCCGTTCGTGAGGTATGGGACTTTGAAGCTAAGAAATGGTTGAGAAGGCGAAAAATTTGTCGCAATTCTGCTGCTCCAAACGCTTAACCAGAATGGGCTAGGGAAAAAATACAAATACCGTTGTAATCGGGCGAGTTTCTACTTTCAGATGCAATAGGAATTTTTGGGTTAGGTCAATCCGTTCGCGAGATATGGGAGTTTGAAGACAAGAAATGGTTGAGAAGGCAAAAAACTTTTCGCAATTCTGCTGCTCCAAACGCTTAACCAGAATGGCCTAGGGAAAAAATACACATACCGTTGTAATCGGGCGAGTTTCTACTTTCAGATGCAACAGGAATTTTTGGGTGACGTCAATCCGTTCGCGAGATATGGGAGTTTGAAGCTAAGAAATGGTTGAGAAGACAACAAATTTTTCGCACTTCTGCTGCTCCAAACGCTGAACCAGAAAGGCCTAGGTAAAAAATACACATACCGTTGTAATCGGGCGAGTTTCTACTTTCAGATGCAATAGGAATTTTTGGGTTAGGTCAATCCGTTCGCGAGATATGGGAGTTTGAAGCCAAGAAATGGTAGAGAAGGCAAACAATTTTTCACAATTCTGCTGCTGCAAACGCTTAACCAGAATGGCCTAGGGAAAAAATACAGATACCGTTGTAATCGGGCGAGTTTCTACTTTCAGATGCAATAGGAATTTTTGGGTTAGGTCAATCCGTTCGCGAGATATGGGAGTTTGAAGCCAAGAAATGGTAGAGAAGGCAAAAAATTTTTCGCACTTCTGCTGCTCCAAACGCTTAACCAGAATGGGCTAGGGAAAAAATACACATACCGCTGTAGTCGGGCGAGTTTCAACTTTCAGATGCAATAGGAATTTTTGGGTTTGGTCTATCCGTTCGTGAGATATGGGACTTTGAAGCTAAGAAATGGTTGAGAAGGCGAAAAATTTGTCGCAATTCTGCTGCTCCAAACGCTTAACCAGAATGGGCTAGGGAAAAAATACAAATACCGTTGGAATCGGGCGAACTTCTACTTTCAGATGCAACAGGAATTTTTGGGTTAGGTCAATCCGTTCGCGAGATATGGGACTTTGAAGCCAAGAAATGGTTGAGAAGGCAAAAAATTTTTCGCAATTCTGCTGCTCCAAACGCTGAACCAGAATGGCCTAGGTAAAAAATACACATACCGCTTTAATCGGGCGAGTTTCTACTTTCAGATGCAATAGGAATTTTTGGGTTAGGTCAATCCGTTCGCGAGATATGGGAGTTTGAAGCCAAGAAATGGTAGAGAAGGCAAAAAATTTTTCGCACTTCTGCTGCTCCAAACGCTTAACCAGAATGGGCTAGGGAAAAAATACACATACCGTTGTAATCGGGCGAGTTTCTACTTTCAGATGCAATAGGAATTTTTGGGTTAGGTCAATCCGTTCGCGAGATATGGGAGTTTGAAGCCAAGAAATGGTAGAGAAGGCAAACAATTTTTCACAATTCTGCTGCTGCAAACGCTTAACCAGAATGGCCTAGGGAAAAAATACAGATACCGTTGTAATCGGGCGAGTTTCTACTTTCAGATGCAATAGGAATTTTTGGGTTAGGTCAATCCGTTCGCGAGATATGGGAGTTTGAAGACAAGAAATGGTTGAGAAGGCAAAAAATTTTTCGCAATTCTGCTGCTCCAAACGCTTAACCAGAATGGCCTAGGGAAAAAATACACATACCGTTGTAATCGGGCGAGTTTCTACTTTCAGATGCAACAGGAATTTTTGGGTGACGTCAATCCGTTCGCGAGATATGGGAGTTTGAAGCTAAGAAATGGTTGAGAAGACAACAAATTTTTCGCAATTCTGCTGCTTCAAACGCTTAACCAGAATGGCCTAGGGAAAAAATACAGATACCGTTGTAATCGGGCGAGTTTCTACTTTCAGATGCAATAGGGATTTTTGGGTTAGGTCAATCCGTTCGCGAGATATGGGAGTTTGAAGACAAGAAATGGTTGAGAAGGCAACAAATTTTTCGCAATTCTGCTGCTCCAAACGCTTAACCAGAATGGCCTAGGGAAAAAATACACATACCGTTGTAATCGGGCGAGTTTCTACTTTCAGATGCAACAGGAATTTTTGGGTTACGTCAATCCGTTCGCGAGATATGGGAGTTTGAAGCTAAGAAATGGTTGAGAAGACAACAAATTTTTCGCACTTCTGCTGCTCCAAACGCTGAACCAGATTGGCCTAGGTAAAAAATACACATACCGTTGTAATCGGGCGAGTTTCTACTTTCAGATGCAATAGGAATTTTTGGGTTAGGTCAATCCGTTCGCGAGATATGGGAGTTTGAAGCCAAGAAATGGTAGAGAAGGCAAAAAATTTTTCACAATTCTGCTGCTCCAAACGCTTAACCAGAATGGCCTAGGGAAAAAATACAAATACCGTTGGAATCGGGCGAACTTCTACTTTCAGATGCAATAGGAATTTTTGGGTTAGGTCAATCCGTTCGCGAGATATGGGAGTTTGAAGACAAGAAATGGTTGAGAAGGCAAAAAATTTTTCGCAATTCTGCTGCTCCAAACGCTTAACCAGAATGGCGTAGGGAAAAAATACACATACCGTTGTAATCGGGCGAGTTTCTACTTTCAGATGCAACAGGAATTTTTGGGTTAGGTCAATACGTTCGCGAGATATGGGACTTTGAAGCTAAGAAATGATTGAGAAGGCATACAATTTTTCGCAATTCTGCTGCTCCAAACGCTTAACCAGAATGGGCTAGGGAAAAAGTACACATACCGCTGTAGTCGGGCGAGTTTCAACTTTCAGATGCAACAGGAATTTTTGGGTTAGGTCAATCCGTTCGCGAGATATGGGAGTTTGAAGATAAGAAATGGTTGAGAAGGCAAAAAACTTTTCGCAATTCTGCTGCTCCAAACGCTTAACCAGAATGGCCTAGGGAAAAAATGCACATACCGTTGTAATCGGGCGAGTTTCTACTTTCAGATACAATAGGAATTTTTGGGTTAGGTCAATCCGTTCGCGAGATATGGGAGTTTGAAGCCAAGAAATGGTTGAGAAGGCAAAAAATTTTTCGCAATTCTGCTGCTCCAAACGCTTAACCAGAATGGCCTAGGGAAAAAATACACATACCGCTGTAATCGGGCGAGTTTCTACTTTCAGATGCAGCAGGAATTTTTGGGTTTGGTCAATCCGTTCGCTAGATATGGGACTTTGAAGCTAAGAAATGGTTGAGAAGGCGAAAAATTTTTCGCAATTCTGCTGCTCCAAACGCTTAACAAGAATGGGTTAGGGCAAAAATACAAATACCGTTGGAATCGGGCGAACTTCTACTTTCAGATGCAATAGGAATTTTTGGGTTAGGTCAATCGGTTCGCGAGATATGGGAGTTTGAAGCTAAGAAATGGTTGAGAAGACAATAAATTTATCGCACTTCTGCTGCTCCAATCGCTTAACCAGAATGGCCTAAGGGAAAAATACTCGTACCGTTGTAATCGGGCGAGTTTCTACTTTCAGATGCAACAGGAATTTTTGGGTTACGTCAATCCGTTCGCGAGATATGGGAGTCTGAAGCTAAGAAATGGTTGAGAAGACAACAAATTTTTCGCACTTCTGCTGCTCCAAACGCTTAACCAGAATGGCCTAGGGAAAAAGTACACATACCGTTGTAACCGGGCGAGTTTCTACTTTCAAATGCAATAGGAATTTTCGGGTTAGGTCAATCCGTTCGCGAAATATGGGAGTTTGAAGACAAGAAATGGTTGAGAAGGCAAAAAATTTTTCGCAATTCTGCTGCTCCAAACGCTTAACCAGAATGGGCTAGGGAAAAAATACAAATTCCGTTGGAATCGGGCGAACTTCTACTTTCAGATGCAATAGGAATTTTTCGGTTATGTCAATCCGTTCGCGAGATATGGGAGTTTGAAGACAAGAAATGGTTGAGAAGGCAAAAAATTTTTCGCAATTCTGCTGCTCCAAACGCTTAACCAGAATGGCGTAGGGAAAAAATACACATACCGTTGTAATCGGGCGAGTTTCTACTTTCAGATGCAACAGGAATTTTTGGGTTAGGTCAATACGTTCGCGAGATATGGGACTTTGAAGCTAAGAAATGATTGAGAAGGCATACAATTTTTCGCAATTCTGCTGCTCCAAACGCTTAACCAGAATGGGCTAGGGAAAAAGTACACATACCGCTGTAGTCGGGCGAGTTTCAACTTTCAGATGCAACAGGAATTTTTGGGTTAGGTCAATCCGTTCGCGAGATATGGGAGTTTGAAGATAAGAAATGGTTGAGAAGGCAAAAAACTTTTCGCAATTCTGCTGCTCCAAACGCTTAACCAGAATGGCCTAGGGAAAAAATGCACATACCGTTGTAATCGGGCGAGTTTCTACTTTCAGATACAATAGGAATTTTTGGGTTAGGTCAATCCGTTCGCGAGATATGGGAGTTTGAAGCCAAGAAATGGTTGAGAAGGCAAAAAATTTTTCGCAATTCTGCTGCTCCAAACGCTTAACCAGAATGGCCTAGGGAAAAAATACTCATACCGCTGTAATCGGGCGAGTTTCTACTTTCAGATGCAGCAGGAATTTTTGGGTTTGGTCAATCCGTTCGCTAGATATGGGACTTTGAAGCTAAGAAATGGTTGAGAAGGCGAAAAATTTTTCGCAATTCTGCTGCTCCAAACGCTTAACAAGAATGGGTTAGGGCAAAAATACAAATACCGTTGGAATCGGGCGAACTTCTACTTTCAGATGCAATAGGAATTTTTGGGTTAGGTCAATCGGTTCGCGAGATATGGGAGTTTGAAGCTAAGAAATGGTTGAGAAGACAATAAATTTATCGCACTTCTGCTGCTCCAATCGCTTAACCAGAATGGCCTAAGGGAAAAATACTCGTACCGTTGTAATCGGGCGAGTTTCTACTTTCAGATGCAACAGGAATTTTTGGGTTACGTCAATCCGTTCGCGAGATATGGGAGTCTGAAGCTAAGAAATGGTTGAGAAGACAACAAATTTTTCGCACTTCTGCTGCTCCAAACGCTTAACCAGAATGGCCTAGGGAAAAAGTACACATACCGTTGTAACCGGGCGAGTTTCTACTTTCAAATGCAATAGGAATTTTCGGGTTAGGTCAATCCGTTCGCGAAATATGGGAGTTTGAAGACAAGAAATGGTTGAGAAGGCAAAAAATTTTTCGCAATTCTGCTGCTCCAAACGCTTAACCAGAATGGGCTAGGGAAAAAATACAAATTCCGTTGGAATCGGGCGAACTTCTACTTTCAGATGCAATAGGAATTTTTCGGTTATGTCAATCCGTTCGCGAGATATGGGAGTTTGAAGACAAGAAATGGTTGAGAAGGCAAAAAATTTTTCGCAATTCTGCTGCTCCAAACGCTTAACCAGAATGGCCTAGGGAAAAAATACACATACCGTTGTAATCGGGCGAGTTTCTACTCTCAGATGCAATAGGAATTTTTGGGTTAGGTCAATCCGTTCGCGAGATATGGGAGTTTGAAGCCAAGAAATGGTAGAGAAGGCAAAAAATTTTTCGCAATTCTGCTGCTCCATACGCTTAACCAGAATGGCCTAGGGAAAAAATACACATACCGTTGTAATCGGGCGAGTTTCTACTTTCAGATGCAATAGGAATTTTTGGGTTAGGTCAATCGGTTCGCAAGATATGGGAGTTTGAAGCTAAGAAATGGTTGAGAGGACAATATATTTATCGCACTTCTGCTGCTCCAGTCGCTTAACCAGAATGGCCTAAGGGAAAAATACACGTACCGTTGTAATCGGGCGAGTTTCTACTTTCAGATGCAATAGGAATTTTTGGGTTAGGTCAATCCGTTCGCGAGATATGAGAGTTTGAAAACAAGAAATGGTTGAGAAGGCAAAAAATTTTTCGCAATTCTGCTGCTCCAAGCGCTTAACCAGAATGGCCTAGGGAAAAAATACACATACCGTAGTAATCGGGCGAGTTTATACTTTCAGATGCAATAGGAATTTTTGGGATTGGTCAATCCGTTCGCGAGATATGGGACTTTGAAGCCAAGAAATGGTTGAGAAGGAAAAAATTTTTTCGCATTTCTGCTGCTCCAAACGCTTAACCAGAATGGCCTAGGGAAAAAATACACATACCGTTGTAATCGGGCGAGTTTCTACTTTCAGATGCAACAGGAATTTTTGGGTTACGTCAATGCGTTCGCGAGATATGGGAGTTTGAAGCTAAGAAATGGTTGAAAAGACAACAAATTTTTCGCACTTCTGCTGCTCCAAACGCTTAACCAGAATGGCCTAGGGAAAAAATACACATACCGTTGTAATCGGGCGAGTTTCTACTTTCAGACGCAGCAGGAACTTCGGGGTTTGTTCAATCCGTTCGCGAGATATGGGAGTTTGAAGCCAAGAAATGGTTGAGAAGGCAAAAAATTTTTCGCAATTCTGCTGCTCCAAACGCTTAACCAGAATGGCCTAGGGAAAAAGTACACATACCGTTGTAACCGGGCGAGTTTCTACTTTCAAATGCAATAGGAATTTTCGGGTTAGGTCAATCCGTTCGCGAGATATGGGAGTTTGAAGACAAGAAATGGTTGAGAAGGCAAAAAATTTTTCGCAATTCTGCTGCTCCAAACGCTTAACCAGAATGGGCTAGGGAAAAAATACAAATACCGTTGGAATCGGGCGAACTTCTACTTTCAGATGCAATAGGAATTTTTCGGTTAGGTCAATCCGTTCGCGAGATATGGGAGTTTGAATACAGGAAATGGTTGAGAAGGCAAAAAATTTTTCGCAATTCTGCTGCTCCAAACGCTTAACCAGAATGGCGTAGGAAAAAAATACACATACCGATGTTTTCGGGCGAGCTTCTACTTTCAGATGCAACAGGAATTTTTGGGTTACGTCAATCCGTTCGCGAGATATGGGAGTTTGAAGCTAAGAAATGGTTGAGAAGACAACAAATTTTTCGCAATTCTGCTGCTCCAAACGCTTAACCAGGATGGCCTAGGGAAAAAATACACATACCGTTGTAATCGGGCGAGTTTCTACTTTCAGACGCAGCAGGAACTTCGGGCTTTGTTCAATCCGTTCGCGAGATATGGGAGTTTGAAGCCAAGAAATGGTTGAGAAGGCAAAAAATTTTTCGCAATTCTGCTGCTCCAAACGCTTAACCAGAATGGCCTAGGGAAAAAGTACACATACCGTTGTAACCGGGCGAGTTTCTACTTTCAGATGCAATAGGAATTTTTGGGTTAGGTCAATCCGTTCGCGAAATATGGGAGTTTGAAGACAAGAAATGGTTGAGAAGGCAAAAAATTTTTCGCAATTCTGCTGCTCCAAACGCTTAACCAGAATGGGCTAGGGAAAAAATACAAATACCGTTGGAATCGGGCGAACTTCTACTTTCAGATGCAATAGGAATTTTTCGGTTAGGTCAATCCGTTCGCGAGATATGGGAGTTTGAAGACAAGAAATGGTTGAGAAGGCAAAAAATTTTTCGCAATTCTGCTGCTCCAAACGCTTAACCAGAATGGCAAGGAAAAAAATACACATACCGATGTATTCGGGCGAGCTTCTACTTTCAGATGCAACAGGAATTTTTGGGTTACGTCAATCCGTTCGCGAGATATGGGAGTTTGAAGCTAAGAAATGGTTGAGAAGACAACAAATTTTTCGCAATTCTGCTGCTCCAAACGCTTAACCAGGATGGCCTAGGGAAAAAATACACATACCGTTGTAACCGGGCGAGTTTCTACTTTCAGACGCAACAGGAATTTTTGGGTTAGGACAATCCGTTCGCGAGATATGGGAGTTTGAAGCCAAGAAATGGTTGAGAAGGCAAAAAATTTTTCGCAATTCTGCTGCTCCAAACGCTTAACCAGAATGGCCTAGGGAAAAAATACACATACCGTTGTAATCGGGCGAGTTTCTACTTTCAGATGCAATAGGAATTTTTGGGTTAGGTCAATCCGTTCGCGAGATATGGGAGTTTGAAGCCAAGAAATGGTAGAGAAGGCAAAAAATTTTTCACAATTCTGCTGCTCCAAACGCTTAACCAGAATGGCCTATGGAAAAAATACACATACCGTTGTAATCGGGCGAGTTTCTACTTTCAGATGCAATAGGAATTTTTGGGTTATGTCAATCCGTTCGCGAGATATGGGAGTTTGAAGCCAAGAAATGGTTGAGAAGGCAAAAAATTTTTCGCAATTCTGCTGCTTCAAACGCTTAACCAGAATGGCCTAGGGAAAAAATACACATACCGTTGTAATCGGGCGAGTTTCTACTTTCAGATGCAATAGGAAATTTTGGGTTACGTCAATCCGTTCGCGAGATATGGGAGTTTGAAGCCAAGAAATGGTTGAGAAGACAACAAATTTTTCGCACTTCTGCTGCTGCAAACGCTTAACCAGAATGGCCTAGGGAAAAAATACACATACCGTTGTAATCGGGCGAGTTTCTACTTTCAGATGCAATAGGAATTTTTGGGTTAGGTCAATCCGTTCGCGAGATATGGGAGTTTGAAGCCAAGAAATGGTTGAGAAGGCAAAAAATTTTTCGCAATTCTGCTGCTTCAAACGCTTAACCAGAATGGCCTAGGGAAAAAATACTTATACCGTTGTAATCGGGCGAGTTTCTACTTTCAGATGCAATAGGAATTTTTGGGTTAGGTCAATCTGTTCGCGAGATATGGGAGTTTGAATAAAAGAAATGGTTGAGAAGGCTAAATTTTTCGCAATTCTGCTGCTCCGAAGGCTTAACCAGAATGGCCGAGGGAAAAAATACACATACCGTTGTAATCGGGCGAGTTTCTACTTTCAGACGCAGCAGGAACTTCTGGGTTTGTTCAATCCGTTCGCGAGCTATGGGAGTTTGAAGCCAAGAAATGTTTGAGAAGGCAAAAAATTTTTCGCAATTCTGCTGCTCCAAACGCTTAACCAGAATGGCCTAGGGAAAAAGTACACATACCGTTGTAACCGGGCGAGTTTCTACTTTCAGATGCAATAGGAATTTTTGGGTTAGGTCAATCCGTTCGCGAGATATGGGAGTTTGAAGACAAGAAATGGTTGAGAAGGCAAAAAATTTTTCGCAATTCTGCTGCTCCAAACGCTTAACCAAAATGGGCTAAGGAAAAAATACAAATGCCGTTGGAATCGGGCGAACTTCTACTTTCAGATGCAATAGGAATTATTCGGTTAGGTCAATCCGTTCGCGAGATATGGGAGTTTGAAGACAAGAAATGGTTGAGAAGGCAAAAAATTTTTCGCAATTCTGCTGCTCCAAACGCTTAACCAGAATGGCGTAGGAAAAAAATACACCTACCGTTGTAACCGGGCGAGTTTCTACTTTTAGACGCAACAGGAAATTTTGGGTTAGGTCAATCCGTTCGCGAGATATGGGAGTTTGAAGCCAAGAAATGGTTGAGAAGGCAAAAAATTTTTCGCAATTCTGCTGCTCCAAACGCTTAACCAGAATGGCCTAGCGAAAAAATACACACACCGTTGTAATCGGGCGAGTTTCTACTTTCAGATGCAATAGGAATTTTTGGGTTAGGTCAATCCGTTCGCGAGATATGGGAGTTTGAAGCCAAGAAATGGTAGAGAAGGCAAAAAATTTTTCGCAATTCTGCTGCTCCAAACGCTTAACCAGAATGGCCTAGGGAAAAAATACACATACCGTTGTAATCGGGCGAGTTTCTACTTTCAGATGCAATAGGAATTTTTGGGTTAGGTCAATCCGTTCGCGAGATATGGGAGTTTGAAGCCAAGAAATGGTAGAGAAGGCAAAAAATTTTTCACAATTCTGCTGCTCCAAACGCTTAACCAGAATGGCCTATGGAAAAAATACACATACCGTTGTAATCGGGCGAGTTTCTACTTTCAGATGCAATAGGAATTTTTGGGTTATGTCAATCCGTTCGCGAGATATGGGAGTTTGAAGCCAAGAAATGGTTGAGAAGGCAAAAAATTTTTCGCAATTCTGCTGCTTCAAACGCTTAACCAGAATGGCCTAGGGAAAAAATACACATACCGTTGTAATCGGGCGAGTTTCTACTTTCAGATGCAATAGGAAATTTTGGGTTACGTCAATCCGTTCGCGAGATATGGGACTTTGAAGCCAAGAAATGGTTGAGAAGGCAACAAATTTTTCGCAATTCTGCTGCTCCAAACGCTTAACCAGAATGGCCTAGGGAAAAAATACACATACCGTTGTAATCGGGCGAGTTTCTACTTTCAGACGCAACAGGAATTTTTGGGTTAGGTCAATCCGTTCGCGAGATATGGGAGTCTGAAGACAAGAAATGGTTGAGAAGACTAAATTTTTCGCAATTCTGCTGCTCCGAACGCTTAACTAGAATAGCCTAGGGAAAAAATACACATACCGTTGTAATCGGGCGAGTTTCTACTTTCAGATGCAATAGGAATTTTTGGGTTAGGTCAATCTGTTGGCGAGATATGGGAGTTTGAAGACAAGAAATGGTTGAGAAGGCTAAATTTTTCGCAATTCTGCTGCTCCGAACGCTTAACCAGAATGGCCTAGGGAAAAAATACACATACCGTTGTAATCGGGCGAGTTTCTACTTTCAGACGCAGCAGGAACTTCTGGGTTTGTTCAATCCGTTCGCGAGATATGGGAGTTTGAAGCCAAGAAATGTTTGAGAAGGCAAAAAATTTTTCGCAATTCTGCTGCTCCAAACGCTTAACCAGAATGGCCTAGAGAAAAAGTACACATACCGTTGTAACCGGGCGAGTTTCTACTTTCAGATGCAATAGGAATTTTTGGGTTAGGTCAATCCGATTGCGAGATATGGGAGTTTGAAGACAAGAAATGGTTGAGAAGGCAAAAAATTTTTCGCAATTCTGCTGCTCCAAACGCTTAACCAAAATGGGCTAAGGAAAAAATACAAATACCGTTGGAATCGGGCGAACTTCTACTTTCAGAAGCAATAGGAATTATTCGGTTAGGTCAATCCGTTCGCGAGATATGGGAGTTTGAAGACAAGAAATGGTTGAGAAGGCAAAAAATTTTTCGCAATTCTGCTGCTCCAAACGCTTAACCAGAATGGCGTAGGAAAAAAATACACATACCGTTGTAATCGGGCGAGTTTCTACTTTCAGATGCAACAGGAATTTTTGGGTTACGTCAATGCGTTCGCGAGATATGGGAGTTTGAAGCTAAGAAATGGTTGAAAAGACAACAAATTTTTCGCACTTCTGCTGCTCCAAACGCTTAACCAGAATGGCCTAGGGAAAAAATACACATACCGTTGTAATCGGGCGAGTTTCTACTTTCAGACGCAGCAGGAACTTCGGGGTTTGTTCAATCCGTTCGCGAGATATGGGAGTTTGAAGCCAAGAAATGGTTGAGAAGGCAAAAAATTTTTCGCAATTCTGCTGCTCCAAACGCTTAACCAGAATGGCCTAGGGAAAAAGTACACATACCGTTGTAACCGGGCGAGTTTCTACTTTCAAATGCAATAGGAATTTTCGGGTTAGGTCAATCCGTTCGCGAGATATGGGAGTTTGAAGACAAGAAATGGTTGAGAAGGCAAAAAATTTTTCGCAATTCTGCTGCTCCAAACGCTTAACCAGAATGGGCTAGGGAAAAAATACAAATACCGTTGGAATCGGGCGAACTTCTACTTTCAGATGCAATAGGAATTTTTCGGTTAGGTCAATCCGTTCGCGAGATATGGGAGTTTGAATACAGGAAATGGTTGAGAAGGCAAAAAATTTTTCGCAATTCTGCTGCTCCAAACGCTTAACCAGAATGGCGTAGGAAAAAAATACACATACCGATGTTTTCGGGCGAGCTTCTACTTTCAGATGCAACAGGAATTTTTGGGTTACGTCAATCCGTTCGCGAGATATGGGAGTTTGAAGCTAAGAAATGGTTGAGAAGACAACAAATTTTTCGCAATTCTGCTGCTCCAAACGCTTAACCAGGATGGCCTAGGGAAAAAATACACATACCGTTGTAATCGGGCGAGTTTCTACTTTCAGACGCAGCAGGAACTTCGGGCTTTGTTCAATCCGTTCGCGAGATATGGGAGTTTGAAGCCAAGAAATGGTTGAGAAGGCAAAAAATTTTTCGCAATTCTGCTGCTCCAAACGCTTAACCAGAATGGCCTAGGGAAAAAGTACACATACCGTTGTAACCGGGCGAGTTTCTACTTTCAGATGCAATAGGAATTTTTGGGTTAGGTCAATCCGTTCGCGAAATATGGGAGTTTGAAGACAAGAAATGGTTGAGAAGGCAAAAAATTTTTCGCAATTCTGCTGCTCCAAACGCTTAACCAGAATGGGCTAGGGAAAAAATACAAATACCGTTGGAATCGGGCGAACTTCTACTTTCAGATGCAATAGGAATTTTTCGGTTAGGTCAATCCGTTCGCGAGATATGGGAGTTTGAAGACAAGAAATGGTTGAGAAGGCAAAAAATTTTTCGCAATTCTGCTGCTCCAAACGCTTAACCAGAATGGCAAGGAAAAAAATACACATACCGATGTATTCGGGCGAGCTTCTACTTTCAGATGCAACAGGAATTTTTGGGTTACGTCAATCCGTTCGCGAGATATGGGAGTTTGAAGCTAAGAAATGGTTGAGAAGACAACAAATTTTTCGCAATTCTGCTGCTCCAAACGCTTAACCAGGATGGCCTAGGGAAAAAATACACATACCGTTGTAACCGGGCGAGTTTCTACTTTCAGACGCAACAGGAATTTTTGGGTTAGGACAATCCGTTCGCGAGATATGGGAGTTTGAAGCCAAGAAATGGTTGAGAAGGCAAAAAATTTTTCGCAATTCTGCTGCTCCAAACGCTTAACCAGAATGGCCTAGGGAAAAAATACACATACCGTTGTAATCGGGCGAGTTTCTACTTTCAGATGCAATAGGAATTTTTGGGTTAGGTCAATCCGTTCGCGAGATATGGGAGTTTGAAGCCAAGAAATGGTTGAGAAGGCAAAAAATTTTTCGCAATTCTGCTGCTCCAAACGCTTAACCAGAATGGCCTAGGGAAAAAGTACACATACCGTTGTAACCGGGCGAGTTTCTACTTTCAGATGCAATAGGAATTTTTGGGTTAGGTCAATCCGTTCGCGAAATATGGGAGTTTGAAGACAAGAAATGGTTGAGAAGGCAAAAAATTTTTCGCAATTCTGCTGCTCCAAACGCTTAACCAGAATGGGCTAGGGAAAAAATACAAATACCGTTGGAATCGGGCGAACTTCTACTTTCAGATGCAATAGGAATTTTTCGGTTAGGTCAATCCGTTCGCGAGATATGGGAGTTTGAAGACAAGAAATGGTTGAGAAGGCAAAAAATTTTTCGCAATTCTGCTGCTCCAAACGCTTAACCAGAATGGCAAGGAAAAAAATACACATACCGATGTATTCGGGCGAGCTTCTACTTTCAGATGCAACAGGAATTTTTGGGTTACGTCAATCCGTTCGCGAGATATGGGAGTTTGAAGCTAAGAAATGGTTGAGAAGACAACAAATTTTTCGCAATTCTGCTGCTCCAAACGCTTAACCAGGATGGCCTAGGGAAAAAATACACATACCGTTGTAACCGGGCGAGTTTCTACTTTCAGACGCAACAGGAATTTTTGGGTTAGGACAATCCGTTCGCGAGATATGGGAGTTTGAAGCCAAGAAATGGTTGAGAAGGCAAAAAATTTTTCGCAATTCTGCTGCTCCAAACGCTTAACCAGAATGGCCTAGGGAAAAAATACACATACCGTTGTAATCGGGCGAGTTTCTACTTTCAGATGCAATAGGAATTTTTGGGTTAGGTCAATCCGTTCGCGAGATATGGGAGTTTGAAGCCAAGAAATGGTAGAGAAGGCAAAAAATTTTTCACAATTCTGCTGCTCCAAACGCTTAACCAGAATGGCCTATGGAAAAAATACACATACCGTTGTAATCGGGCGAGTTTCTACTTTCAGATGCAATAGGAATTTTTGGGTTATGTCAATCCGTTCGCGAGATATGGGAGTTTGAAGCCAAGAAATGGTTGAGAAGGCAAAAAATTTTTCGCAATTCTGCTGCTTCAAACGCTTAACCAGAATGGCCTAGGGAAAAAATACACATACCGTTGTAATCGGGCGAGTTTCTACTTTCAGATGCAATAGGAAATTTTGGGTTACGTCAATCCGTTCGCGAGATATGGGACTTTGAAGCCAAGAAATGGTTGAGAAGGCAACAAATTTTTCGCAATTCTGCTGCTCCAAACGCTTAACCAGAATGGCCTAGGGAAAAAATACACATACCGTTGTAACCGGGCGAGTTTCTACTTTCAGACGCAACAGGAATTTTTGGGTTAGGTCAATCCGTTCGCGAGATATGGGAGTTTGAAGCCAAGAAATGGTTGAGAAGACAACAAATTTTTCGCACTTCTGCTGCTGCAAACGCTTAACCAGAATGGCCTAGGGAAAAAATACACATACCGTTGTAATCGGGCGAGTTTCTACTTTCAGATGCAATAGGAATTTTTGGGTTAGGTCAATCCGTTCGCGAGATATGGGAGTTTGAAGCCAAGAAATGGTTGAGAAGGCAAAAAATTTTTCGCAATTCTGCTGCTTCAAACGCTTAACCAGAATGGCCTAGGGAAAAAATACATATACCGTTGTAATCGGGCGAGTTTCTACTTTCAGATGCAATAGGAATTTTTGGGTTAGGTCAATCTGTTCGCGAGATATGGGAGTTTGAATACAAGAAATGGTTGAGAAGGCTAAATTTTTCGCAATTCTGCTGCTCCGAAGGCTTAACCAGAATGGCCGAGGGAAAAAATACACATACCGTTGTAATCGGGCGAGTTTCTACTTTCAGACGCAGCAGGAACTTCTGGGTTTGTTCAATCCGTTCGCGAGCTATGGGAGTTTGAAGCCAAGAAATGTTTGAGAAGGCAAAAAATTTTTCGCAATTCTGCTGCTCCAAACGCTTAACCAGAATGGCCTAGGGAAAAAGTACACATACCGTTGTAACCGGGCGAGTTTCTACTTTCAGATGCAATAGGAATTTTTGGGTTAGGTCAATCCGTTCGCGAGATATGGGAGTTTGAAGACAAGAAATGGTTGAGAAGGCAAAAAATTTTTCGCAATTCTGCTGCTCCAAACGCTTAACCAAAATGGGCTAAGGAAAAAATACAAATGCCGTTGGAATCGGGCGAACTTCTACTTTCAGATGCAATAGGAATTATTCGGTTAGGTCAATCCGTTCGCGAGATATGGGAGTTTGAAGACAAGAAATGGTTGAGAAGGCAAAAAATTTTTCGCAATTCTGCTGCTCCAAACGCTTAACCAGAATGGCGTAGGAAAAAAATACACCTACCGTTGTAACCGGGCGAGTTTCTACTTTTAGACGCAACAGGAAATTTTGGGTTAGGTCAATCCGTTCGCGAGATATGGGAGTTTGAAGCCAAGAAATGGTTGAGAAGGCAAAAAATTTTTCGCAATTCTGCTGCTCCAAACGCTTAACCAGAATGGCCTAGGGAAAAAATACACACACCGTTGTAATCGGGCGAGTTTCTACTTTCAGATGCAATAGGAATTTTTGGGTTAGGTCAATCCGTTCGCGAGATATGGGAGTTTGAAGCCAAGAAATGGTAGAGAAGGCAAAAAATTTTTCGCAATTCTGCTGCTCCAAACGCTTAACCAGAATGGCCTAGGGAAAAAATACACATACCGTTGTAATCGGGCGAGTTTCTACTTTCAGATGCAATAGGAATTTTTGGGTTAGGTCAATCCGTTCGCGAGATATGGGAGTTTGAAGCCAAGAAATGGTAGAGAAGGCAAAAAATTTTTCACAATTCTGCTGCTCCAAACGCTTAACCAGAATGGCCTATGGAAAAAATACACATACCGTTGTAATCGTGCGAGTTTCTACTTTCAGATGCAATAGGAATTTTTGGGTTATGTCAATCCGTTCGCGAGATATGGGAGTTTGAAGCCAAGAAATGGTTGAGAAGGCAAAAAATTTTTCGCAATTCTGCTGCTTCAAACGCTTAACCAGAATGGCCTAGGGAAAAAATACACATACCGTTGTAATCGGGCGAGTTTCTACTTTCAGATGCAATAGGAAATTTTGGGTTACGTCAATCCGTTCGCGAGATATGGGACTTTGAAGCCAAGAAATGGTTGAGAAGGCAACAAATTTTTCGCAATTCTGCTGCTCCAAACGCTTAACCAGAATGGCCTAGGGAAAAAATACACATACCGTTGTAACCGGGCGAGTTTCTACTTTCAGACGCAACAGGAATTTTTGTGTTAGGTCAATCCGTTCGCGAGATATGGGAGTTTGAAGCCAAGAAATGGTTGAGAAGACAACAAATTTTTCGCACTTCTGCTGCTGCAAACGCTTAACCAGAATGGCCTAGGGAAAAAATACACATACCGTTGTAATCGGGCGAGTTTCTACTTTCAGATGCAATAGGAATTTTTGGGCTAGGTCAATCCGTTCGCGAGATATGGGAGTTTGAAGCCAAGAAATGGTTGAGAAGGCAAAAAATTTTTCGCAATTCTGCTGCTTCAAACGCTTAACCAGAATGGCCTAGGGAAAAAATACATATACCGTTGTAATCGGGCGAGTTTCTACTTTCAGATGCAATAGGAATTTTTGGGTTATGTCAATCCGTTCGCGAGATATGGGAGTTTGAAGACAAGAAATGGTTGAGAAGGCAAAAAATTTTTCGCAATTCTGCTGCTCCGATCGCTTAACCAGAATGGCCTAGGAAAAAAGTACACATACCGTTGTAATCGGGCGAGTTTCTACTTTCAGACGCAACAGGAATTTTTGGGTTAGGTCAATCCGTTCGCGAGATATGGGAGTCTGAAGACAAGAAATGGTTGAGAAGGCAAAAATTTTTTCGCAATTCTGCTGCTCCAAACGCTTAACCAGAATGGCCTAGGGAAAAAATACACATACCGTTGTAATCGGGCGAGTTTCTACTTTCAGACGCAGCAGGAACTTCTGGGTTTGTTCAATCCGTTCGCGAGATATGGGAGTTTGAAGCCAAGAAATGTTTGAGAAGGCAAAAAATTTTTCGCAATTCTGCTGCTCCAAACGCTTAACCAGAATGGCCTAGGGAAAAAGTACACATACCGTTGTAACCGGGCGAGTTTCTACTTTCAAATGCAATAGGAATTTTCGGGTTAGGTCAATCCGTTCGCGAGATATGGGAGTTTGAAGACAAGAAATGGTTGAGAAGGCAAAAAATTTTTCGCAATTCTGCTGCTCCAAACGCTTAACCAGAATGGGCTAGGGAAAAAATACAAATACCGTTGGAATCGGGCGAACTTCTACTTTCAGATGCAATAGGAATTTTTCGGTTAGGTCAATCCGTTCGCGAGATATGGGAGTTTGAATACAGGAAATGGTTGAGAAGGCAAAAAATTTTTCGCAATTCTGCTGCTCCAAACGCTTAACCAGAATGGCGTAGGAAAAAAATACACATACCGTTGTAATCGGGCGAGTTTCTACTTTCAGACGCAGCAGGAACTTCTGGGTTTGTTCAATCCGTTCGCGAGATATGGGAGTTTGAAGCCAAGAAATGTTTGAGAAGGCAAAAAATTTTTCGCAATTCTGCTGCTCCAAACGCTTAACCAGAATGGCCTAGAGAAAAAGTACACATACCGTTGTAACCGGGCGAGTTTCTACTTTCAGATGCAATAGGAATTTTTGGGTTAGGTCAATCCGATTGCGAGATATGGGAGTTTGAAGACAAGAAATGGTTGAGAAGGCAAAAAATTTTTCGCAATTCTGCTGCTCCAAACGCTTAACCAGAATGGCGTAGGAAAAAAATACACCTACCGTTGTAACCGGGCGAGTTCCTACTTTCAGACGCAACAGGAATTTTTGGGTTAGGTCAATCCGTTCGCGAGATATGGGAGTTTGAAGACACGAAATGGTTGAGAAGGCAAAAATTTTTTCGCAATTCTGCTGCTCCAAACGCTTAACCAGAATGGCCTAGGGAAAAAATACACATACCGTTGTAATCGGGCGAGTTTCTACTTTCAGATGCAACAGGAATTTTTGGGTTACGTCAATGCGTTCGCGAGATATGGGAGTTTGAAGCTAAGAAATGGTTGAAAAGACAACAAATTTTTCGCACTTCTGCTGCTCCAAACGCTTAACCAGAATGGCCTAGGGAAAAAATACACATACCGTTGTAATCGGGCGAGTTTCTACTTTCAGACGCAGCAGGAACTTCGGGGCTTGTTCAATCCGTTCGCGAGATATGGGAGTTTGAAGCCAAGAAATGGTTGAGAAGGCAAAAAATTTTTCGCAATTCTGCTGCTCCAAACGCTTAACCAGAATGGCCTAGGGAAAAAGTACACATACCGTTGTAACCGGGCGAGTTTCTACTTTCAAATGCAATAGGAATTTTCGGGTTAGGTCAATCCGTTCGCGAGATATGGGAGTTTGAAGACAAGAAATGGTTGAGAAGGCAAAAAATTTTTCGCAATTCTGCTGCTCCAAACGCTTAACCAGAATGGGCTAGGGAAAAAATACAAATACCGTTGGAATCGGGCGAACTTCTACTTTCAGATGCAATAGGAATTTTTCGGTTAGGTCAATCCGTTCGCGAGATATGGGAGTTTGAATACAGGAAATGGTTGAGAAGGCAAAAAATTTTTCGCAATTCTGCTGCTCCAAACGCTTAACCAGAATGGCGTAGGAAAAAAATACACATACCGATGTTTTCGGGCGAGCTTCTACTTTCAGATGCAACAGGAATTTTTGGGTTACGTCAATCCGTTCGCGAGATATGGGAGTTTGAAGCTAAGAAATGGTTGAGAAGACAACAAATTTTTCGCAATTCTGCTGCTCCAAACGCTTAACCAGGATGGCCTAGGGAAAAAATACACATACCGTTGTAATCGGGCGAGTTTCTACTTTCAGACGCAGCAGGAACTTCGGGCTTTGTTCAATCCGTTCGCGAGATATGGGAGTTTGAAGCCAAGAAATGGTTGAGAAGGCAAAAAATTTTTCGCAATTCTGCTGCTCCAAACGCTTAACCAGAATGGCCTAGGGAAAAAGTACACATACCGTTGTAACCGGGCGAGTTTCTACTTTCAGATGCAATAGGAATTTTTGGGTTAGGTCAATCCTTTCGCGAAATATGGGAGTTTGAAGACAAGAAATGGTTGAGAAGGCAAAAAATTTTTCGCAATTCTGCTGCTCCAAACGCTTAACCAGAATGGGCTAGGGAAAAAATACAAATACCGTTGGAATCGGGCGAACTTCTACTTTCAGATGCAATAGGAATTTTTCGGTTAGGTCAATCCGTTCGCGCGATATGGGAGTTTGAAGACAAGAAATGGTTGAGAAGGCAAAAAATTTTTCGCAATTCTGCTGCTCCAAACGCTTAACCAGAATGGCAAGGAAAAAAATACACATACCGATGTATTCGGGCGAGCTTCTACTTTCAGATGCAACAGGAATTTTTGGGTTACGTCAATCCGTTCGCGAGATATGGGAGTTTGAAGCTAAGAAATGGTTGAGAAGACAACAAATTTTTCGCAATTCTGCTGCTCCAAACGCTTAACCAGGATGGCCTAGGGAAAAAATACACATACCGTTGTAACCGGGCGAGTTTCTACTTTCAGACGCAACAGGAATTTTTGGGTTAGGACAATCCGTTCGCGAGATATGGGAGTTTGAAGCCAAGAAATGGTTGAGAAGGCAAAAAATTTTTCGCAATTCTGCTGCTCCAAACGCTTAACCAGAATGGCCTAGGGAAAAAATACACATACCGTTGTAATCGGGCGAGTTTCTACTTTCAGATGCAATAGGAATTTTTGGGTTAGGTCAATCCGTTCGCGAGATATGGGAGTTTGAAGCCAAGAAATGGTAGAGAAGGCAAAAAATTTTTCACAATTCTGCTGCTCCAAACGCTTAACCAGAATGGCCTATGGAAAAAATACACATACCGTTGTAATCGGGCGAGTTTCTACTATCAGATGCAATAGGAATTTTTGGGTTATGTCAATCCGTTGGCGAGATATGGGAGTTTGAAGCCAAGAAATGGTTGAGAAGGCAAAAAATTTTTCGCAATTCTGCTGCTTCAAACGCTTAACCAGAATGGCCTAGGGAAAAAATACACATACCGTTGTAATCGGGCGAGTTTCTACTTTCAGATGCAATAGGAAATTTTGGGTTACGTCAATCCGTTCGCGAGATATGGGACTTTGAAGCCAAGAAATGGTTGAGAAGGCAACAAATTTTTCGCAATTCTGCTGCTCCAAACGCTTAACCAAAATGGGCTAAGGAAAAAATACAAATGCCGTTGGAATCGGGCGAACTTCTACTTTCAGATGCAATAGGAATTATTCGGTTAGGTCAATCCGTTCGCGAGATATGGGAGTTTGAAGACAAGAAATGGTTGAGAAGGCAAAAAATTTTTCGCAATTCTGCTGCTCCAAACGCTTAACCAGAATGGCGTAGGAAAAAAATACACCTACCGTTGTAACCGGGCGAGTTTCTACTTTTAGACGCAACAGGAAATTTTGGGTTAGGTCAATCCGTTCGCGAGATATGGGAGTTTGAAGCCAAGAAATGGTTGAGAAGGCAAAAAATTTTTCGCAATTCTGCTGCTCCAAACGCTTAACCAGAATGGCCTAGGGAAAAAATACACACACCGTTGTAATCGGGCGAGTTTCTACTTTCAGATGCAATAGGAATTTTTGGGTTAGGTCAATCCGTTCGCGAGATATGGGAGTTTGAAGCCAAGAAATGGTAGAGAAGGCAAAAAATTTTTCGCAATTCTGCTGCTCCAAACGCTTAACCAGAATGGCCTAGGGAAAAAATACACATACCGTTGTAATCGGGCGAGTTTCTACTTTCAGATGCAATAGGAATTTTTGGGTTAGGTCAATCCGTTCGCGAGATATGGGAGTTTGAAGCCAAGAAATGGTAGAGAAGGCAAAAAATTTTTCACAATTCTGCTGCTCCAAACGCTTAACCAGAATGGCCTAGGGAAAAAATACATATACCGTTGTAATCGGGCGAGTTTCTACTTTCAGATGCAATAGGAATTTTTGGGTTATGTCAATCCGTTCGCGAGATATGGGAGTTTGAAGACAAGAAATGGTTGAGAAGGCAAAAAATTTTTCGCAATTCTGCTGCTCCGATCGCTTAACCAGAATGGCCTAGGAAAAAAGTACACATACCGTTGTAATCGGGCGAGTTTCTACTTTCAGACGCAACAGGAATTTTTGGGTTAGGTCAATCCGTTCGCGAGATATGGGAGTCTGAAGACAAGAAATGGTTGAGAAGACTAAATTTTTCGCAATTCTGCTGCTCCGAACGCTTAACCAGAATAGCCTAGGGAAAAAATACACATACCGTTGTAATCGGGCGAGTTTCTACTTTCAGATGCAATAGGAATTTTTGGGTTAGGTCAATCTGTTGGCGAGATATGGGAGTTTGAAGACAAGAAATGGTTGAGAAGGCTAAATTTTTCGCAATTCTGCTGCTCCGAACGCTTAACCAGAATGGCCTAGGGAAAAAATACACATACCGTTGTAATCGGGCGAGTTTCTACTTTCAGACGCAGCAGGAACTTCTGGGTTTGTTCAATCCGTTCGCGAGATATGGGAGTTTGAAGCCAAGAAATGTTTGAGAAGGCAAAAAATTTTTCGCAATTCTGCTGCTCCAAACGCTTAACCAGAATGGCCTAGAGAAAAAGTACACATACCGTTGTAACCGGGCGAGTTTCTACTTTCAGATGCAATAGGAATTTTTGGGTTAGGTCAATCCGATTGCGAGATATGAGAGTTTGAAGACAAGAAATGGTTGAGAAGGCAAAAAATTTTTCGCAATTCTGCTGCTCCAAACGCTTAACCAAAATGGGCTAAGGAAAAAATACAAATACCGTTGGAATCGGGCGAACTTCTACTTTCAGAAGCAATAGGAATTATTCGGTTAGGTCAATCCGTTCGCGAGATATGGGAGTTTGAAGACAAGAAATGGTTGAGAAGGCAAAAAATTTTTCGCAATTCTGCTGCTCCAAACGCTTAACCAGAATGGCGTAGGAAAAAAATACACCTACCGTTGTAACCGGGCGAGTTCCTACTTTCAGACGCAACAGGAATTTTTGGGTTAGGTCAATCCGTTCGCGAGATATGGGAGTTTGAAGACACGAAATGGTTGAGAAGGCAAAAATTTTTTCGCAATTCTGCTGCTCCAAACGCTTAACCAGAATGGCCTAGGGAAAAAATACACATACCGTTGTAATCGGGCGAGTTTCTACTTTCAGATGCAACAGGAATTTTTGGGTTACGTCAATGCGTTCGCGAGATATGGGAGTTTGAAGCTAAGAAATGGTTGAAAAGACAACAAATTTTTCGCACTTCTGCTGCTCCAAACGCTTAACCAGAATGGCCTAGGGAAAAAATACACATACCGTTGTAATCGGGCGAGTTTCTACTTTCAGACGCAGCAGGAACTTCGGGGTTTGTTCAATCCGTTCGCGAGATATGGGAGTTTGAAGCCAAGAAATGGTTGAGAAGGCAAAAAATTTTTCGCAATTCTGCTGCCCCAAACGCTTAACCAGAATGGCCTAGGGAAAAAGTACCCATACCGTTGTAACCGGGCGAGTTTCTACTTTCAAATGCAATAGGAATTTTCGGGTTAGGTCAATCCGTTCGCGAGATATGGGAGTTTGAAGACAAGAAATGGTTGAGAAGGCAAAAAATTTTTCGCAATTCTGCTGCTCCAAACGCTTAACCAGAATGGGCTAGGGAAAAAATACAAATACCGTTGGAATCGGGCGAACTTCTACTTTCAGATGCAATAGGAATTTTTCGGTTAGGTCAATCCGTTCGCGAGATATGGGAGTTTGAATACAGGAAATGGTTGAGAAGGCAAAAAATTTTTCGCTATTCTGCTGCTCCAAACGCTTAACCAGAATGGCGTAGGAAAAAAATACACATACCGATGTTTTCGGGCGAGCTTCTACTTTCAGATGCAACAGGAATTTTTGGGTTACGTCAATCCGTTCGCGAGATATGGGAGTTTGAAGCTAAGAAATGGTTGAGAAGACAACAAATTTTTCGCAATTCTGCTGCTCCAAACGCTTAACCAGGATGGCCTAGGGAAAAAATACACATACCGTTGTAATCGGGCGAGTTTCTACTTTCAGACGCAGCAGGAACTTCGGGCTTTGTTCAATCCGTTCGCGAGATATGGGAGTTTGAAGCCAAGAAATGGTTGAGAAGGCAAAAAATTTTTCGCAATTCTGCTGCTCCAAACGCTTAACCAGAATGGCCTAGGGAAAAAGTACACATACCGTTGTAACCGGGCGAGTTTCTACTTTCAGATGCAATAGGAATTTTTGGGTTAGGTCAATCCTTTCGCGAAATATGGGAGTTTGAAGACAAGAAATGGTTGAGAAGGCAAAAAATTTTTCGCAATTCTGCTGCTCCAAACGCTTAACCAGAATGGGCTAGGGAAAAAATACAAATACCGTTGGAATCGGGCGAACTTCTACTTTCAGATGCAATAGGAATTTTTCGGTTAGGTCAATCCGTTCGCGCGATATGGGAGTTTGAAGACAAGAAATGGTTGAGAAGGCAAAAAATTTTTCGCAATTCTGCTGCTCCAAACGCTTAACCAGAATGGCAAGGAAAAAAATACACATACCGATGTATTCGGGCGAGCTTCTACTTTCAGATGCAACAGGAATTTTTGGGTTACGTCAATCCGTTCGCGAGATATGGGAGTTTGAAGCTAAGAAATGGTTGAGAAGACAACAAATTTTTCGCAATTCTGCTGCTCCAAACGCTTAACCAGGATGGCCTAGGGAAAAAATACACATACCGTTGTAACCGGGCGAGTTTCTACTTTCAGACGCAACAGGAATTTTTGGGTTAGGACAATCCGTTCGCGAGATATGGGAGTTTGAAGCCAAGAAATGGTTGAGAAGGCAAAAAATTTTTCGCAATTCTGCTGCTCCAAACGCTTAACCAGAATGGCCTAGGGAAAAAATACACATACCGTTGTAATCGGGCGAGTTTCTACTTTCAGATGCAATAGGAATTTTTGGGTTAGGTCAATCCGTTCGCGAGATATGGGAGTTTGAAGCCAAGAAATGGTAGAGAAGGCAAAAAATTTTTCACAATTCTGCTGCTCCAAACGCTTAACCAGAATGGCCTATGGAAAAAATACACATACCGTTGTAATCGGGCGAGTTTCTACTTTCAGATGCAATAGGAATTTTTGGGTTATGTCAATCCGTTCGCGAGATATGGGAGTTTGAAGCCAAGAAATGGTTGAGAAGGCAAAAAATTTTTCGCAATTCTGCTGCTTCAAACGCTTAACCAGAATGGCCTAGGGAAAAAATACACATACCGTTGTAATCGGGCGAGTTTCTACTTTCAGATGCAATAGGAAATTTTGGGTTACGTCAATCCGTTCGCGAGATATGGGACTTTGAAGCCAAGAAATGGTTGAGAAGGCAACAAATTTGTCGCAATTCTGCTGCTCCAAACGCTTAACCAGAATGGCCTAGGGAAAAAATACACATACCGTTGTAACCGGGCGAGTTTCTACTTTCAGACGCAACAGGAATTTTTGGGTTAGGTCAATCCGTTCGCGAGATATGGGAGTTTGAAGCCAAGAAATGGTTGAGAAGACAACAAATTTTTCGCACTTCTGCTGCTGCAAACGCTTAACCAGAATGGCCTAGGGAAAAAATACACATACCGTTGTAATCGGGCGAGTTTCTACTTTCAGATGCAATAGGAATTTTTGGGTTAGGTCAATCCGTTCGCGAGATATGGGAGTTTGAAGCCAAGAAATGGTTGAGAAGGCAAAAAATTTTTCGCAATTCTGCTGCTTCAAACGCTTAACCAGAATGGCCTAGGGAAAAAATACATATACCGTTGTAATCGGGCGAGTTTCTACTTTCAGATGCAATAGGAATTTTTGGGTTAGGTCAATCTGTTCGCGAGATATGGGAGTTTGAATACAAGAAATGGTTGAGAAGGCTAAATTTTTCGCAATTCTGCTGCTCCGAAGGCTTAACCAGAATGGCCGAGGGAAAAAATACACATACCGTTGTAATCGGGCGAGTTTCTATTTTCAGACGCAGCAGGAACTTCTGGGTTTGTTCAATCCGTTCGCGAGCTATGGGAGTTTGAAGCCAAGAAATGTTTGAGAAGGCAAAAAATTTTTCGCAATTCTGCTGCTCCAAACGCTTAACCAGAATGGCCTAGGGAAAAAGTACACATACCGTTGTAACCGGGCGAGTTTCTACTTTCAGATGCAATAGGAATTTTTGGGTTAGGTCAATCCGTTCGCGAGATATGGGAGTTTGAAGACAAGAAATGGTTGAGAAGGCAAAAAATTTTTCGCAATTCTGCTGCTCCAAACGCTTAACCAAAATGGGCTAAGGAAAAAATACAAATGCCGTTGGAATCGGGCGAACTTCTACTTTCAGATGCAATAGGAATTATTCGGTTAGGTCAATCCGTTCGCGAGATATGGGAGTTTGAAGACAAGAAATGGTTGAGAAGGCAAAAAATTTTTCGCAATTCTGCTGCTCCAAACGCTTAACCAGAATGGCGTAGGAAAAAAATACACCTACCGTTGTAACCGGGCGAGTTTCTACTTTCAGACGCAACAGGAAATTTTGGGTTAGGTCAATCCGTTCGCGAGATATGGGAGTTTGAAGCCAAGAAATGGTTGAGAAGGCAAAAAATTTTTCGCAATTCTGCTGCTCCAAACGCTTAACCAGAATGGCCTAGGGAAAAAATACACACACCGTTGTAATCGGGCGAGTTTCTACTTTCAGATGCAATAGGAATTTTTGGGTTAGGTCAATCCGTTCGCGAGATATGGGAGTTTGAAGCCAAGAAATGGTAGAGAAGGCAAAAAATTTTTCGCAATTCTGCTGCTCCAAACGCTTAACCAGAATGGCCTAGGGAAAAAATACACATACCGTTGTAATCGGGCGAGTTTCTACTTTCAGATGCAATAGGAATTTTTGGGTTAGGTCAATCCGTTCGCGAGATATGGGAGTTTGAAGCCAAGAAATGGTAGAGAAGGCAAAAAATTTTTCACAATTCTGCTGCTACAAACGCTTAACCAGAATGGCCTATGGAAAAAATACACATACCGTTGTAATCGGGCGAGTTTCTACTTTCAGATGCAATAGGAATTTTTGGGTTATGTCAATCCGTTCGCGAGATATGGGAGTTTGAAGCCAAGAAATGGTTGAGAAGGCAAAAAATTTTTCGCAATTATGCTGCTTCAAACGCTTAACCAGAATGGCCTAGGGAAAAAATACACATACCGTTGTAATCGGGCGAGTTTCTACTTTCAGATGCAATAGGAAATTTTGGGTTACGTCAATCCGTTCGCGAGATATGGGACTTTGAAGCCAAGAAATGGTTGAGAAGGCAACAAATTTTTCGCAATTCTGCTGCTCCAAACGCTTAACCAGAATGGCCTAGGGAAAAAATACACATACCGTTGTAACCGGGCGAGTTTCTACTTTCAGACGCAACAGGAATTTTTGGGTTAGGTTAATCCGTTCGCGAGATATGGGAGTCTGAAGACAAGAAATGGTTGAGAAGACTAAATTTTTCGCAATTCTGCTGCTCCGAACGCTTAACCAGAATAGCCTAGGGAAAAAATACACATACCGTTGTAATCGGGCGAGTTTCTACTTTCAGATGCAATAGGAATTTTTGGGTTAGGTCAATCTGTTGGCGAGATATGGGAGTTTGAAGACAAGAAATGGTTGAGAAGGCTAAATTTTTCGCAATTCTGCTGCTCCGAACGCTTAACCAGAATGGCCTAGGGAAAAAATACACACACCGTTGTAACCGGGCGAGTTTCTACTTTCAGACGCAACAGGAATTTTTGGGTTAGGTCAATCCGTTCGCGAGATATGGGAGTTTGAAGCCAAGAAATGGTTGAGAAGGCAAAAAATTTTTCGCAATTCTGCTGCTCCAAACGCTTAACCAGAATGGCCTAGGGAAAAAATACACATACCGTTGTAATCGGGCGAGTTTCTACTTTCAGACGCAATAGGAACTTCTGGGTTTGTTCAATCCGTTCGCGAGATATGGGAGTTTGAAGCCAAGAAATGGTTGAGAAGGCAAAAAATTTTTCGCAATTCTGCTGCCCCAAACGCTTAACCAGAATGGCCTAGGGAAAAAGTACACATACCGTTGTAACCGGGTGAGTTTCTACTTTCAGATGCAATAGGAATTTTTGGGTTAGGTCAATCCGTTCACGAGATATGGGAGTTTGAAGACAAGAAATGGTTGAGAAGGCAAAAAATTTTTGGCAATTCTGCTGCTCCAAACGCTTAACCAGAATGGCGTAGGAAAAAAATACACATACCGATGTAATCGGGCGAATTTCTACTTTCAGATGCAACAGGAATTTTTGGGTTACGTCAATCCGTTCGCGACATATGGGAGTTTGAAGCTAAGAAATGGTTGAGAAGACAACAAATTTTTCGCACTTCTGCTGCTCCAAACGCTTAACCAGGATGGCCTAGGGAAAAAATACACATACCGTTGTAATCGGGCGAGTTTCTACTTTCAGACGCAGCAGGAACTTCTGGGTTTGTTCAATCCGTTCGCGAGATATGGGAGTTTGAAGCCAAGAAATGTTTGAGAAGGCAAAAAATTTTTCGCAATTCTGCTGCTCCAAACGCTTAACCAGAATGGCCTAGGGAAAAAGTACACATACCGTTGTAATCGGGCGAGTTTCTACTTTCAGATGCAATAGGAATTTTTGGGTTAGGTCAATCCGTTCGCGAGATATGGGAGTTTGAAGACAAGAAATGGTTGAGAAGGCTAAATTTTTCGCAATTCTGCTGCTCCGAACGCTTAACCAGAATGGCCTAGGGAAAAAATACACATACCGTTGTAATCGGGCGAGTTTCTACTTTCAGACGCAGCAGGAACTTCTGGGTTTGTTCAATCCGTTCGCGAGATATGGGAGTTTGAAGCCAAGAAATGTTTGAGAAGGCAAAAAATTTTTCGCAATTCTGCTGCTCCAAACGCTTAACCAGAATGGCCTAGGGAAAAAGTACACATACCGTTGTAACCGGGCGAGTTTCTACTTTCAGATGCAATAGGAATTTTTGGGTTAGGTCAATCCGTTCGCGAGATATGGGTGTTTGAAGACAAGAAATGGTTGAGAAGGCAAAAAATTTTTCGCAATTCTGCTGCTCCAAACGCTTAACCAGAATGGGCTAGGGAAAAAATACAAATACCGTTGGAATCGGGCGAACTTCTACTTTCAGATGCAATAGGAATTATTCGGTTAGGTCAATCCGTTCGCGAGATATGGGAGTTTGAAGACAAGAAATGGTTGAGAAGGCAAAAAATTTTTCGCAATTCTGCTGCTCCAAACGCTTAACCAGAATGGCGTAGGAAAAAAATACACATACCGTCGTAACAGGGCGAGTTTCTACTTTCAGACGCAACAGGAATTTTTGGGTTAGGTCAATCCGTTCGCGAGATATGGGAGTTTGAAGCCAAGAAATGGTTGAGAAGGCAAAAAATTTTTCGCAATTCTGCTGCTCCAAACGCTTAACCAGAATGGCCTAGGGAAAAAATACACATACCGTTGTAATCGGGCGAGTTTCTACTTTCAGATGCAATAGGAATTTTTGGGATAGGTCAATCCGTTCGCTAGATATGGGAGTTTAAAGCCAAGAAATGGTAGAGAAGGCAAAAAATTTTTCGCAATTCTGCTGCTCCAAACGCTTAACCAGAATGGCCTAGGGAAAAAATACACATACCTTTGTAATCGGGCGAGTCTCTACTTTCAGATGCAATAGGAATTTTTGGGTTAGGTCAATCGGTTCGCGAGATATGGGAGTTTGAAGCCAAGAAATGGTTGAGAAGGCAAAAAATTTTTCGCAATTCTGCTGCTCCAAACGCTTAACCAGAATGGCCTAGGGAAAAAATACACATACCGTTGTAATCGGGCGAGTTTCTACTTTCAGATGCAATAGGAATTTTTGGGTTATGTCAATCCGTTCGCGAGATATGGGAGTTTGAAGCCAAGAAATGGTTGAGAAGGCAAAAAATTTTTCGCAATTCTGCTGCTTCAAACGCTTAACCAGAATGGCCTAGGGAAAAAATACACATACCGTTGTAATCGGGCGAGTTTCTACTTTCAGATGCAATAGGAAATTTTGGGTTACGTCAATCCGTTCGCGAGATATGGGACTTTGAAGCCAAGAAATGGTTGAGAAGGCAACAAATTTTTCGCACTTCTGCTGCTCCAAACGCTTAACCAGAATGGCCTAGGGAAAAAATACACATACCGTTGTAATCGGGCGAGTTTCTACTTTCAGATGCAATAGGAATTTTTGGGTTAGGTCAATCCGTTCGCGAGATATGGGAGTTTGAAGCCAAGAAATGGTTGAGAAGGCAAAAAATTGTTCGCAATTCTGCTGCTTCAAACGCTTAACCAGAATGGCCTGGGGAAAAATTGCATATACCGTTGTAATCGGGCGAGTTTCTACTTTCAGATGCAATAGGAATTTTTGGGTTATGTCAATCCGTTCGCGAGATATGGGAGTTTGAAGACAAGAAATGGTTGAGAAGGCAAAAAATTTTTCGCAATTCTGCTGCTCTGAACGCTTAACCAGAATGGCCTAGGGAAAAAATACCCATACCGTTGTAATCGGGCGAGTTTCTACTTTCAGACGCAGCAGGAACTTCTGGGTTTGTTCAATCCGTTCGCGAGATATGGGAGTTTGAAGCCAAGAAATGGTTGAGAAGGCAAAAAATTTTTCGCAATTCTGCTGCTCCAAACACTTAACCAGAATGGCGTAGGAAAAAAATACACATACCGATGTAATCGGGCGAATTTCTACTTTCAGATGCAACAGGAATTTTTGGGTTACGTCAATCCGTTCGCGACATATGGGAGTTTGAAGCTAAGAAATGGTTGAGAAGACAACAAATTTTTCGCACTTCTGCTGCTCCAAACGCTTAACCAGGATGGCCTAGGGAAAAAATACACATACCGTTGTAATCGGGCGAGTTTCTACTTTCAGATGCAATAGGAATTTTTGGGTTAGGTCAATCCGTTCGCTAGATATGGGAGTTTGGAGCTAAGAAATGGTTGAGAAGACAACAAATTTTTCGCACTTCTGCTGCTCCAAACGCTTAACCAGAATGGCCTAAGGAAAAAATACACATACCGTTGTAATCGGGCGAGTTTCTACTTTCAGATGCAATAGGAATTTTTGGGTTAGGTCAATCCGTTCGCGAGATATGGGAGTTTGAAGACAAGAAATGGTTGAGAAGGCTAAATTTTTCGCAATTCTGCTGCTCCGAACGCTTAACCAGAATGGCCTAGGGAAAAAATACACATACCGTTGTAATCGGGCGAGTTTCTACTTTCAGACGCAGCAGGAACTTCTGGGTTTGTTCAATCCGTTCGCGAGATATGGGAGTTTGAAGCCAAGAAATGTTTGAGAAGGCAAAAAATTTTTCGCAATTCTGCTGCTCCAAACGCTTAACCAGAATGGCCTAGGGAAAAAGTACACATACCGTTGTAACCGGGCGAGTTTCTACTTTCAGATGCAATAGGAATTTTTGGGTTAGGTCAATCCGTTCGCGAGATATGGGAGTTTGAAGACAAGAAATGGTTGAGAAGGCAAAAAATTTTTCGCAATTCTGCTGCTCCAAACGCTTAACCAAAATGGGCTAAGGAAAAAATACAAATACCGTTGGAATCGGGCGAACTTCTACTTTCAGACGCAACGGGAATTTTTGGGTTAGGTCAATCCGTTCGCGAGATATGGGAGTTTGAAGCCAAGAAATGGTTGAGAAGGCAAAAAATTTTTCGCAATTCTGCTGCTCCAAACGCTTAACCAGAATGGCCTAGGGAAAAAATACACACACCGTTGTAATCGGGCGAGTTTCTACTTTCAGATGCAATAGGAATTTTTGGGTTAGGTCAATCCGTTCGCTAGATATAGGAGTTTGAAGCCAAGAAATGGTAGAGAAGGCAAAAAATTTTTCGCAATTCTGCTGCTCCAAACGCTTAACCAGAATGGCCTAGGGAAAAAATACACATACCTTTGTAATCGGGCGAGTCTCTACTTTCAGATGCAATAGGAATTTTTGGGTTAGGTCAATCCGTTCGCGAGATATGGGAGTTTGGAGCCAAGAAATGGTAGAGAAGGCAAAAAATTTTTCACAATTCTGCTGCTCCAAACGCTTAACCAGAATGGCCTAGGGAAAAAATACACATACCGTTGTAATCGGGCGAGTTTCTACTTTCAGATGCAATAGGAATTTTTGGGTTAGGTCAATCCGTTCGCGAGATATGGGAGTTTGAAGCCAAGAAATGGTTGAGAAGGCAAAAAATTTTTCGCAATTCTGCTGCTCCAAACGCTTAACCAGAATGGCCTAGGGAAAAAATACACACACCGTTGTAACCGGGCGAGTTTCTACTTTCAGACGCAACAGGAATTTTTGGGTTAGGTCAATCCGTTCGCGAGATATGGGAGTTTGAAGCCAAGAAATGGTTGAGAAGGCAAAAAATTTTTCGCAATTCTGCTGCTTCAAACGCTTAACCAGAATGGCCTAGGGAAAAAATACATATACCGTTGTAATCGGGCGAGTTTCTACTTTCAGATGCAAGAGGAATTTTTGGGTTATGTCAATCCGTTCGCGAGATATGGGAGTTTGAAGACAAGAAATGGTTGAGAAGGCAAAAAATTTTTCGCAATTCTGCTGCTCCGAACGCTTAACCAGAATGGCCTAGGGAAAAAATACACATACCGTTGTAATCGGGCGAGTTTCTACTTTCAGACGCAGCAGGAACTACTGGGTTTGTTCAATCCGTTCGCGAGATATGGGAGTTTGAAGCCAAGAAATGGTTGAGAAGGCAAAAAATTTTTCGCAATTCTGCTGCCCCAAACGCTTAACCAGAATGGCCTAGGGAAAAAGTACACATACCGTTGTAACCGGGTGAGTTTCTACTTTCAGATGCAATAGCAATTTTTGGGTTAGGTCAATCCGTTCACGAGATATGGGAGTTTGAAGACAAGAAATGGTTGAGAAGGCAAAAAATTTTTCGCAATTCTGCTGCTCCAAACGCTTAACCAGAATGGCGCAGGAAAAAAATACACATACCGATGTAATCGGGCGAATTTCTACTTTCAGATGCAACAGGAATTTTTGGGTTATGTCAATCCGTTCGCGACATATGGGAGTTTGAAGCTAAGAAATGGTTGAGAAGACAACAAATTTTTCGCACTTCTGCTGCTCCAAACGCTTAACCAGGATGGCCTAGGGAAAAAATACACATACCGTTGTAACCGGGCGAGTTTCTACTTTCAGACGCAGCAGGAACTTCTGGGTTTGTTCAATCCGTTCGCGAGATATGGGAGTTTGAAGCCAAGAAATGTTTGAGAAGGCAAAAAATTTTTCGCAATTCTGCTGCTCCAAACGCTTAACCAGAATGGCCTAGGGAAAAAGTACACATACCGTTGTAACCGGGCGAGTTTCTACTTTCAGATGCAGTAGGAACTTTTGGGTTAGGTCAATCCGTTCGCGAGATATGGGAGTTTGAAGACAAGAAATGGTTGAGAAGGCAAAAAATTTTTCGCAATTCTGCTGCTCCAAACGCTTAACCAGAATGGGCTTGGGAAAAAATACAAATACCGTTGGAATCGGGCGAACTTCTACTTTCAGATGCAATAGGAATTATTCGGTTAGGTCAATCCGTTCGCGAGATATGGGAGTTTGAAGACAAGAAATGGTTGAGAAGGCTAAAAATTTTTCGCAATTCTGCTGCTCCAAACGCTTAACCAGAATGGCGTAGGAAAAAAAATACACATACCGTTGTAACAGGGCGAGTTTCTACTTTCAGACGCAACAGGAATTTTTGGGTTAGGTCAATCCGTTCGCGAGATATGGGAGTTTGAAGCCAAGAAATGGTTGAGAAGGCAAAAAATTTTTCGCAATTCTGCTGCTCCAAACGCTTAACCAGAATGGCCTAGGGAAAAAATACACATACCGTTGTAATCGGGCGAGTTTCTACTTTCAGATGCAATAGGAATTTTTGGGATGGGTCAATCCGTTCGCTAGATATGGGAGTTTGAAGCCAAGAAATGGTAGAGAAGGCAAAAAATTTTTCGCAATTCTGCTGCTCCAAACGCTTAACCAGAATGGCCTAGGGAAAAAATACACATACCTTTGTAATCGGGCGAGTCTCTACTTTCAGATGCAATAGGAATTTTTGGGTTAGGTCAATCCGTTCGCGAGATATGGGAGTTTGAAGCCAAGAAATGGTTGAGAAGGCAAAAAATTTTTCGCAATTCTGCTGCTCCAAACGCTTAACCAGAATGGCCTAGGGAAAAAATACACATACCGTTGTAATCGGGCGAGTTTCTACTTTCAGATGCAATAGGAAATTTTGGGTTACGTCAATCCGTTCGCGAGATATGGGACTTTGAAGCCAAGAAATGGTTGAGAAGGCAACAAATTTTTCGCAATTCTGCTGCTCCAAACGCTTAACCAGAATGGCCTAGGGAAAAAATACACATACCGTTGTAACCGGGCGAGTTTCTACTTTCAGACGCAACAGGAATTTTTGGGTTAGGTCAATCCGTTCGCGAGATATGGGAGTTTGAAGCCAAGAAATGGTTGAGAAGACAACAAATTTTTCGCACTTCTGCTGCTCCAAACGCTTAACCAGAATGGCCTAGGGAAAAAATACACATACCGTTGTAATCGGGCGAGTTTCTACTTTCAGATGCAATAGGAATTTTTGGTTAGGTCAATCCGTTCGCGAGATGTGGGAGTTTGAAGACAAGAAATGGTTGAGAAGGCAAAAAATTTTTCGCAATTCTGCTGCTCCGAACGCTTAACCAGAATGGCCTAGGGAAAAAATACACATACCGTTGTAATCGGGCGAGTTTCTACTTTCAGACGCAGCAGGAACTACTGGGTTTGTTCAATCCGTTCGCGAGATATGGGAGTTTGAAGCCAAGAAATGGTTGAGAAGGCAAAAAATTTTTCGCAATTCTGCTGCCCCAAACGCTTAACCAGAATGGCCTAGGGAAAAAGTACACATACCGTTGTAACCGGGTGAGTTTCTACTTTCAGATGCAATAGGAATTTTTGGGTTAGGTCAATCCGTTCACGAGATATGGGAGTTTGAAGACAAGAAATGGTTGAGAAGGCAAAAAATTTTTCGCAATTCTGCTGCTCCAAACGCTTAACCAGAATGGCGCAGGAAAAAAATACACATACCGATGTAATCGGGCGAATTTCTACTTTCAGATGCAACAGGAATTTTTGGGTTACGTCAATCCGTTCGCGACATATGGGAGTTTGAAGCTAAGAAATGGTTGAGAAGACAACAAATTTTTCGCACTTCTGCTGCTCCAAACGCTTAACCAGGATGGCCTAGGGAAAAAATACACATACCGTTGTAACCGGGCGAGTTTCTACTTTCAGACGCAGCAGGAACTTCTGGGTTTGTTCAATCCGTTCGCGAGATATGGGAGTTTGAAGCCAAGAAATGTTTGAGAAGGCAAAAAATTTTTCGCAATTCTGCTGCTCCAAACGCTTAACCAGAATGGGCTAGGGAAAAAATACAAATACCGTTGGAATCGGGCGAACTTCTACTTTCAGATGCAATAGGATTTATTCGGTTAGGTCAATCCGTTCGCGAGATATGGGAGTTTGAAGACAAGAAATGGTTGAGAAGGCTAAAAATTTTTCGCAATTCTGCTGCTCCAAACGCTTAACCAGAATGGCGTAGGAAAAAAAATACACATACCGTTGTAACAGGGCGAGTTTCTACTTTCAGACGCAACAGGAATTTTTGGGTTAGGTCAATCCGTTCGCGAGATATGGGAGTTTGAAGCCAAGAAATGGTTGAGAAGGCAAAAAATTTTTCGCAATTCTGCTGCTCCAAACGCTTAACCAGAATGGCCTAGGGAAAAAATACACATACCGTTGTAATCGGGCGAGTTTCTACTTTCAGATGCAATAGGAATTTTTGGGTTATGTCAATCCGTTCGCGAGATATGGGAGTTTGAAGCCAAGAAATGGTTGAGAAGGCAAAAAATTTTTCGCAATTCTGCTGCTTCAAACGCTTAACCAGAATGGCCTAGGGAAAAAATACCCATACCTTTGTAATCGGGCGAGTTTCTACTTTCAGATGCAATAGGAAATTTTGGGTTACGTCAATCCGTTCGCGAGATATGGGACTTTGAAGCCAAGAAATGGTTGAGAAGGCAACAAATTTTTCGCAATTCTGCTGCTCCAAACGCTTAACCAGAATGGCCTAGGGAAAAAATACACATACCGTTGTAACCGGGCGAGTTTCTACTTTCAGACGCAACAGGAATTTTTGGGTTAGGTCAATCCGTTCGCGAGATATGGGAGTTTGAAGCCAAGAAATGGTTGAGAAGACAACAAATTTTTCGCACTTCTGCTGCTCCAAACGCTTAACCAGAATGGCCTAGGGAAAAAATACACATACCGTTGTAATCGGGCGAGTATCTACTTTCAGATGCAATAGGAATTTTTGGGTTAGGTCAATCCGTTCGCGAGATATGGGAGTTTGAAGCCAAGAAATGGTTGAGAAGGCAAAAAATTTTTCGCAATTCTGCTGCTTCAAACGCTTAACCAGAATGGCCTGGGGAAAAAATACATATACCGTTGTAATCGGGCGAGTTTCTACTTTCAGATGCAATAGGAATTTTTGTGTTATGTCAATCCGTTCGCGAGATATGGGAGTTTGAAGACAAGAAATGGTTGAGAAGGCAAACAATTTTTCGCAATTCTGCTGCTCCGAACGCTTAACCAGAATGGCCTAGGGAAAAAATACACATACCGTTGTAATCGGGCGAGTTTCTACTTTCAGACGCAGCAGGAACTTCTGGGTTTGTTCAATCCGTTCGCGAGATATGGGAGTTTGAAGCCAAGAAATGTTTGAGAAGGCAAAAAATTTTTCGCAATTCTGCTGCTCCAAACGCTTAACCAGAATGGCCTAGGGAAAAAGTACACATACCGTTGTAACCGGGCGAGTTTCTACTTTCAGATGCAATAGGAATTTTTGGGTTAGGTCAATCGGTTCGCGAGATATGGGAGTTTGAAGACAAGAAATGGTTGAGAAGGCAAAAAATTTTTCGCAATTCTGCTGCTCCAAACGCTTAACCAGAATGGGCTAGGGAAAAAATACAAATACCGTTGGAATCGGGCGAACTTCTACTTTCAGATGCAATAGGAATTATTCGGTTAGGTCAATCCGTTCGCGAGATATGGGAGTTTGAAGACAAGAAATGGTTGAGAAGGCTAAAAATTTTTCGCAATTCTGCTGCTCCAAACGCTTAACCAGAATGGCGTAGGAAAAAAAATACACATACCGTTGTAACAGGGCGAGTTTCTACTTTCAGACGCAACAGGAATTTTTGGGTTAGGTCAATCCGTTCGCGAGATATGGGAGTTTGAAGCCAAGAAATGGTTGAGAAGGCAAAAAATTTTTCGCAATTCTGCTGCTCCAAACGCTTAACCAGAATGGCCTAGGGAAAAAATACACATACCGTTGTAATCGGGCGAGTTTCTACTTTCAGATGCAATAGGAATTTTTGGGTTATGTCAATCCGTTCGCGAGATATGGGAGTTTGAAGCCAAGAAATGGTTGAGAAGGCAAAAAATTTTTCGCAATTCTGCTGCTTCAAACGCTTAACCAGAATGGCCTAGGGAAAAAATACCCATACCGTTGTAATCGGGCGAGTTTCTACTTTCAGATGCAATAGGAAATTTTGGGTTACGTCAATCCGTTCGCGAGATATGGGACTTTGAAGCCAAGAAATGGTTGAGAAGGCAACAAATTTTTCGCAATTCTGCTGCTCCAAACGCTTAACCAGAATGGCCTAGGGAAAAAAATACACATACCGTTGTAACCGGGCGAGTTTCTACTTTCAGACGCAACAGGAATTTTTGGGTTAGGTCAATCCGTTCGCGAGATATGGGAGTTTGAAGCCAAGAAATGGTTGAGAAGACAACAAATTTTTCGCACTTCTGCTGCTCCAAACGCTTAACCAGAATGGCCTAGGGAAAAAATACACATACCGTTGTAATCGGGCGAGTATCTACTTTCAGATGCAATAGGAATTTTTGGGTTAGGTCAATCCGTTCGCGAGATATGGGAGTTTGAAGCCAAGAAATGGTTGAGAAGGCAAAAAATATTTCGCAATTCTGCTGCTTCAAACGCTTAACCAGAATGGCCTGGGGAAAAAATACATATACCGTTGTAATCGGGCGAGTTTCTACTTTCAGATGCAATAGGAATTTTTGTGTTATGTCAATCCGTTCGCGAGATATGGGAGTTTGAAGACAAGAAATGGTTGAGAAGGCAAAAAATTTTTCGCAATTCTGCTGCTCCGAACGCTTAACCAGAATGGCCTAGGGAAAAAATACACATACCGTTGTAATCGGGCGAGTTTCTACTTTCAGACGCAGCAGGAACTTCTGGGTTTGTTCAATCCGTTCGCGAGATATGGGAGTTTGAAGCCAAGAAATGGTTGAGAAGGCAAAAAATTTTTCGCAATTCTGCTGCCCCAAACGCTTAACCAGAATGGCCTAGGGAAAAAATACACATACCGTTGTAATCGGGCGAGTTTCTACTTTCAGATGCAATAGGAATTTTTGGGTTAGGTCAATCCGTTCGCGAGATATGGGAGTTTGAAGCCAAGAAATGGTTGAGAAGGCAAAAAATTGTTCGCAATTCTGCTGCTTCAAACGCTTAACCAGAATGGCCTGGGGAAAAAATACACATACCGTTGTAATCGGGCGAGTTTCTACTTTCATATGCAATAGGAATTTTTGGGTTATGTCAATCCGTTCGCGAGATATGGGAGTTTGAAGCCAAGAAATGGTTGAGAAGGCAAAAAATTTTTCGCAATTCTGCTGCTTCAAACGCTTAACCAGAATGGCCTAGGGAAAAAATACACATACCGTTGTAATCGGGAGAGTTTCTACTTTCAGATGCAATAGGAATTTTTGGGTTAGGTCAATCCGCTCGCGAGATATGGGAGTTTGAAGCCAAGAAAAGTGTTGAGAAGGCAAAAAATTTTTCGCAATTCTGCTGCTTCAAACGCTTAACCAGAATGGCCTAGGGAAAAAATACACATACCGTTGTAATCGGGCGAGTTTCTACTTTCAGATGCAATAGGAATTTTTGGGTTAGGTCAATCCGTTCGCGAGATATGGGAGTTTGAAGCCAAGAAATGGTTGAGAAGACAACAAATTTTTCGCACTTCTGCTGCTCCAAACGCTTAACCAGGATGGCCTAGGGAAAAAATACACATACCGTTGTAATCGGGCGAGTTTCTACTTTCAGATGCAATAGGAATTTTTGGGTTAGGTCAATCCGTTCGCTAGATATGGGAGTTTGGAGCTAAGAAATGGTTGAGAAGACAACAAATTTTTCGCACTTCTGCTGCTCCAAACGCTTAACCAGAATGGCCTAGGGAAAAAATACACATACCGTTGTAACCGGGCGAGTTTCTACTTTCAGACGCAACAGGAATTTTTGGGTTAGGTCAATCCGTTCGCGAGATATGGGAGTTTGAAGCCAAGAAATGGTTGAGAAGACAACAAATTTTTCGCACTTCTGCTGCTCCAAACGCTTAACCAGAATGGCCTAGGGAAAAAATACACATACCGATGTAATCGGGCGAATTTCTACTTTCAGATGCAACAGGAATTTTTGCGTTACGTCAATCCGTTCGCGACATATGGGAGTTTGAAGGTAAGAAATGGTTGAGAAGACAACAAATTTTTCGCACTTCTGCTGCTCCAAACGCTTAACCAGGATGACCTAGGGAAAAAATACACATACCGTTGTAATCGGGCGAGTTTCTACTTTCAGATGCAATAGGAATTTTTGGGTTAGGTCAATCCGTTCGCTAGATATGGGAGTTTGGAGCTAAGAAATGGTTGAGAAGACAACAAATTTTTCGCACTTCTGCTGCTCCAAACGCTTAACCAGAATGGCCTAGGGAAAAAATACACATACCGTTGTAACCGGGCGAGTTTCTACTTTCAGACGCAACAGGAATTTTTGGGTTAGGTCAATCCGTTCGCGATATATGGGAGTTTGAAGCCAAGAAATGGTTGAGAAGACAACAAATTTTCGCACTTCTGCTGCTCCAAACGCTTAACCAGAATGGCCTAGGGAAAAAATACACATACCGTTGTAATCGGGCGAGTTTCTACTTTCAGATGCAATAGGAATTTTTGGGTTAGATCAATCCGTTCGCTAGATATGGGAGTTTGAAGCTAAGAAATGGTTGAGAAGACAACAAATTTTCCGCACTTCTGCTGCTCCAAACGCTTCATCAGAATGGCCTAGGGAAAAAATACACATACCGTTCATACCGTTGTAACCGGGCGAGTTTCTACTTTCAGACGCAACAGGAATTTTTGGGTTAGGTCAATCCGTTCGCGAGATATGGGAGTCTGAAGACAAGAAATGGTTGAGAAGACTAAATTTTTCGCAATTCTGCTGCTCCGAACGCTTAACCAGAATAGCCTAGGGAAAAAATACACATACCGTTGTAATCGGGCGAGTTTCTACTTTCAGATGCAATAGGAATTTTTGGGTTAGGTCAATCCGTTCGCGAGATATGGGAGTTTGAAGACAAGAAATGGTTGAGAAGGCTAAATTTTTCGCAATTCTGCTGCTCCGAACGCTTAACCAGAATGGCCTAGGGAAAAAATACACATACCGTTGTAATCGGGCGAGTTTCTACTTTCAGACGCAGCAGGAACTTCTGGGTTAGGTCAATCCGTTCGCGAGATATGGGAGTTTGAAGCCAAGAAATGTTTGAGAAGGCAAAAAATTTTTCGCAATTCTGCTGCTCCAAACGCTTAACCAGAATGGCCTAGGGAAAAAGTACACATACCGTTGTAACCGGGCGAGTTTCTACTTTCAGATGCAATAGGAATTTTTGGTTTAGGTCAATCCGTTCGCGAGATATGGGAGTTTGAAAACAAGAAATGGTTGAGAAGGCAAAAAATTCTTCGCAATTCTGCTGCTCCAAACGCTTAACCAAAATGGGCTAAGGAAAAAATACAAATACCGTTGTAATCGGGCGAACTTCTACTTTCAGATGCAATAGGAATTATTCGGTTAGGTCAATCCGTTCGCGAGATATGGGAGTTTGAAGACAAGAAATGGTTGAGAAGGCAAAAAATTTTTCGCAATTCTGCTGCTCCAAACGCTTAACCAGAATGGCGTAGGAAAAAAAATACACATACCGTTGTAACCGGGCGAGTTTCTACTTTCAGACGCAACAGGAATTTTTGGGTTAGGTCAATCCGTTCGCGAGATATGGGAGTTTGAAGCCAAGAAATGGTTGAGAAGGCAAAAAATTTTTCGCAATTCTGCTGCTCCAAACGCTTAACCAGAATGGCCTAGGGAAAAAATACACACACCGTTGTAATCGGGCGAGTTTCTACTTTCAGATGCAATAGGAATTTTTGGGTTAGGTCAATCCGTTCTCTAGATATAGGAGTTTGAAGCCAAGAAATGGTAGAGAAGGCAAAAAATTTTTCGCAATTCTGCTGCTCCAAACGCTTAACCAGAATGGCCTAGGGAAAAAATACACATACCTTTGTAATCGGGCGAGTCTCTACTTTCAGATGCAATAGGAATTTTTGGGTTAGGTCAATCCGTTCGCGAGATAGGGGAGTTTGAAGCCAAGCAATGGTAGAGAAGGCAAAAAATTTTTTACAATTCTGCTGCTCCAAACGCTTAACCAGAATGGCCTAGGGAAAAAATACACATACCGTTGTAATCGGGCGAGTTTCTACTTTCAGATGCAATAGGAATTTTTGGGTTAGGTCAATCCGTTCGCGAGATATGGGAGTTTGAAGCCAAGAAAAGTGTTGAGAAGGCAAAAAATTTTTCGCAATTCTGCTGCTTCAAACGCTTAACCAGAATGGCCTAGGGAAAAAATACACATACCGTTGTAATCGGGCGAGTTTCTACTTTCAGATGCAATAGGAATTTTTGGGTTAGGTCAATCCGTTCGCTAGATATGGGAGTTTGGAGCTAAGAAATGGTTGAGAAGACAACAAATTTTTCGCACTTCTGCTGCTCCAAACGCTTAACCAGAATCGCCTAGGGAAAAAATACACATACCGTTGCAATCGGGCGAGTTTCTACTTTCAGATGCAATAGGAATTTTTGGGTTAGATCAATCCGTTCGCTAGATATGGGAGTTTGAAGCTAAGAAATGGTTGAGAAGACAACAAATTTTTCGCACTTCTGCTGCTCCAAACGCTTAACCAGAATGGCCTAGGGAGAAAATACACATACCGTTGTAACCGGGCGAGTTTCTACTTTCAGACGCAACAGGAATTTTTGGGTTAGGTCAATCCGTTCGCGAGATATGGGAGTTTGAAGCCAAGAAATGGTTGAGAAGACAACAAATTTTTCGCACTTCTGCTGCTCCAAACGCTTAACCAGAATGGCCTAGGGAAAAAATACACATACCGATGTAATCGGGCGAATTTCTACTTTCAGATGCAACAGGAATTTTTGCGTTACGTCAATCCGTTCGCGACATATGGGAGTTTGAAGCTAAGAAATGGTTGAGAAGACAACAAATTTTTCGCACTTCTGCTGCTCCAAACGCTTAACCAGGATGACCTAGGGAAAAAATACACATACCGTTGTAATCGGGCGAGTTTCTACTTTCAGATGCAATAGGAATTTTTGGGTTAGGTCAATCCGTTCGCTAGATATGGGAGTTTGGAGCTAAGAAATGGTTGAGAAGACAACAAATTTTTCGCACTTCTGCTGCTCCAAACGCTTAACCAGAATGGCCTAGGGAAAAAATACACATACCGTTGTAACCGGGCGAGTTTCTACTTTCAGACGCAACAGGAATTTTTGGGTTAGGTCAATCCGTTCGCGATATATGGGAGTTTGAAGCCAAGAAATGGTTGAGAAGACAACAAATTTTTCGCACTTCTGCTGCTCCAAACGCTTAACCAGAATGGCCTAGGGAAAAAATACACATACCGTTGTAATCGGGCGAGTTTCTACTTTCAGGTGCAATAGGAATTTTTGGGTTAGATCAATCCGTTCGCTAGATATGGGAGTTTGAAGCTAAGAAATGGTTGAGAAGACAACAAATTTTCCGCACTTCTGCTGCTCCAAACGCTTCATCAGAATGGCCTAGGGAAAAAATACACATACCGTTCATACCGTTGTAACCGGGCGAGTTTCTACTTTCAGACGCAACAGGAATTTTTGGGTTAGGTCAATCCGTTCGCGAGATATGGGAGTCTGAAGACAAGAAATGGTTGAGAAGACTAAATTTTTCGCAATTCTGCTGCTCCGAACGCTTAACCAGAATAGCCTAGGGAAAAAATACACATACCGTTGTAATCGGGCGAGTTTCTACTTTCAGATGCAATATGAATTTTTGGGTTAGGTCAATCCGTTCGCGAGATATGGGAGTTTGAAGACAAGAAATGGTTGAGAAGGCTAAATTTTTCGCAATTCTGCTGCTCCGAACGCTTAACCAGAATGGCCTAGGGAAAAAATACACATACCGTTGTAATCGGGCGAGTTTCTACTTTCAGACGCAGCAGGAACTTCTGGGTTAGGTCAATCCGTTCGCGAGATATGGGAGTTTGAAGCCAAGAAATGGTTGAGAAGGCTAAATTTTTCGCACTTCTGCTGCTCCAAACGCTTAACCAGGATGACCTAGGGAAAAAATACACATACCGTTGTAATCGGGCGAGTTTCTACTTTCAGATGCAATAGGAATTTTTGGGTTAGGTCAATCCGTTCGCTAGATATGGGAGTTTGGAGCTAAGAAATGGTTGAGAAGACAACAAATTTTTCGCACTTCTGCTGCTCCAAACGCTTAACCAGAATGGCCTAGGGAAAAAATACACATACCGTTGTAACCGGGCGAGTTTCTACTTTCAGACGCAACAGGAATTTTTGGGTTAGGTCAATCCGTTCGCGATATATGGGAGTTTGAAGCCAAGAAATGGTTGAGAAGACAACAAATTTTTCGCACTTCTGCTGCTCCAAACGCTTAACCAGAATGGCCTAGGGAAAAAATACACATACCGTTGTAATCGGGCGAGTTTCTACTTTCAGATGCAATAGGAATTTTTGGGTTAGATCAATCCGTTCGCTAGATATGGGAGTTTGAAGCTAAGAAATGGTTGAGAAGACAACAAATTTTCCGCACTTCTGCTGCTCCAAACGCTTCATCAGAATGGCCTAGGGAAAAAATACACATACTGTTCATACCGTTGTAACCGGGCGAGTTTCTACTTTCAGACGCAACAGGAATTTTTGGGTTAGGTCAATTCGTTCGCGAGATATGGGAGTCTGAAGACAAGAAATGGTTGAGAAGACTAAATTTTTCGCAATTCTGCTGCTCCGAACGCTTAACCAGAATAGCCTAGGGAAAAAATACACATACCGTTGTAATCGGGCGAGTTTCTACTTTCAGATGCAATAGGAATTTTTGGGTTAGGTCAATCCGTTCGCGAGATATGGGAGTTTGAAGACAAGAAATGGTTGAGAAGGCTAAATTTTTCGCAATTCTGCTGCTCCGAACGCTTAACCAGAATGGCCTAGGGAAAAAATACACATACCGTTGTAATCGGGCGAGTTTCTACTTTCAGACGCAGCAGGAACTTCTGGGTTAGGTCAATCCGTTCGCGAGATATGGGAGTTTGAAGCCAAGAAATGTTTGAGAAGGCAAAAAATTTTTCGCAATTCTGCTGCTCCAAACGCTTAACCAGAATGGCCTAGGGAAAAAGTACACATACCGTTGTAACCGGGCGAGTTTCTACTTTCAGATGCAATAGGAATTTTTGGTTTAGGTCAATCCGTTCGCGAGATATGGGAGTTTGAAGACAAGAAATGGTTGAGAAGGCAAAAAATTTTTCGCAATTCTGCTGCTCCAAACGCTTAACCAAAATGGGCTAAGGAAAAAATACAAATACCGTTGTAATCGGGCGAACTTCTACTTTCAGATGCAATAGGAATTATTCGGTTAGGTCAATCCGTTCGCGAGATATGGGAGTTTGAAGACAAGAAATGGTTGAGAAGGCAAAAAATTTTTCGCAATTCTGCTGCTCCAAACGCTTAACCAGAATGGCGTAGGAAAAAAAATACACATACCGTTGTAACCGGGCGAGTTTCTACTTTCAGACGCAACAGGAATTTTTGGGTTAGGTCAATCCGTTCGCGAGATATGGGAGTTTGAAGCCAAGAAATGGTTGAGAAGGCAAAAAATTTTTCGCAATTCTGCTGCTCCAAACGCTTAACCAGAATGGCCTAGGGAAAAAATACACACACCGTTGTAATCGGGCGAGTTTCTACTTTCAGATGCAATAGGAATTTTTGGGTTAGGTCAATCCGTTCTCTAGATATAGGAGTTTGAAGCCAAGAAATGGTAGAGAAGGCAAAAAATTTTTCGCAATTCTGCTGCTCCAAACGCTTAACCAGAATGGCCTAGGGAAAAAATACACATACCTTTGTAATCGGGCGAGTCTCTACTTTCAGATGCAATAGGAATTTTTGGGTTAGGTCAATCCGTTCGCGAGATAGGGGAGTTTGAAGCCAAGCAATGGTAGAGAAGGCAAAAAATTTTTTACAATTCTGCTGCTCCAAACGCTTAACCAGAATGGCCTAGGGAAAAAATACACATACCGTTGTAATCGGGCGAGTTTCTACTTTCAGATGCAATAGGAATTTTTGGGTTAGGTCAATCCGTTCGCGAGATATGGGAGTTTGAAGCCAAGAAAAGTGTTGAGAAGGCAAAAAATTTTTCGCAATTCTGCTGCTTCAAACGCTTAACCAGAATGGCCTAGGGAAAAAATACACATACCGTTGTAATCGGGCGAGTTTCTACTTTCAGATGCAATAGTAATTTTTGGGTTAGGTCAATCCGTTCGCTAGATATGGGAGTTTGGAGCTAAGAAATGGTTGAGAAGACAACAAATTTTTCGCACTTCTGCTGCTCCAAACGCTTAACCAGAATCGCCTAGGGAAAAAATACACATACCGTTGCAATCGGGCGAGTTTCTACTTTCAGATGCAATAGGAATTTTTGGGTTAGATCAATCCGTTCGCTAGATATGGGAGTTTGAAGCTAAGAAATGGTTGAGAAGACAACAAATTTTCCGCACTTCTGCTGCTCCAAACGCTTCACCAGAATGGCCTAGGGAAAAAATACACATACCGTTGTAACCGGGCGAGTTTCTACTTTCAGACGCAGCAGGAACTTCTGGGTTAGGTCAATCCGTTCGCGAGATATGGGAGTTTGAAGCCAAGAAATGTTTGAGAAGGCAAAAAATTTTTCGCAATTCTGCTGCTCCAAACGCTTAACCAGAATGGCCTAGGGAAAAAGTACACATACCGTTGTAACCGGGCGAGTTTCTACTTTCAGATGCAATAGGAATTTTTGGTTTAGGTCAATCCGTTCGCGAGATATGGGAGTTTGAAGACAAGAAATGGTTGAGAAGGCAAAAAATTTTTCGCAATTCTGCTGCTCCAAACGCTTAACCAAAATGGGCTAAGGAAAAAATACAAATACCGTTGTAATCGGGCGAACTTCTACTTTCAGATGCAATAGGAATTATTCGGTTAGGTCAATCCGTTCGCGAGATATGGGAGTTTGAAGACAAGAAATGGTTGAGAAGGCAAAAAATTTTTCGCAATTCTGCTGCTCCAAACGCTTAACCAGAATGGCGTAGGAAAAAAAATACACATACCGTTGTAACCGGGCGAGTTTCTACTTTCAGACGCAACAGGAATTTTTGGGTTAGGTCAATCCGTTCGCGAGATATGGGAGTTTGAAGCCAAGAAATGGTTGAGAAGGCAAAAAATTTTTCGCAATTCTGCTGCTCCAAACGCTTAACCAGAATGGCCTAGGGAAAAAATACACACACCGTTGTAATCGGGCGAGTTTCTACTTTCAGATGCAATAGGAATTTTTGGGTTAGGTCAATCCGTTCTCTAGATATAGGAGTTTGAAGCCAAGAAATGGTAGAGAAGGCAAAAAATTTTTCGCAATTCTGCTGCTCCAAACGCTTAACCAGAATGGCCTAGGGAAAAAATACACATACCTTTGTAATCGGGCGAGTCTCTACTTTCAGATGCAATAGGAATTTTTGGGTTAGGTCAATCCGTTCGCGAGATAGGGGAGTTTGAAGCCAAGCAATGGTAGAGAAGGCAAAAAATTTTTTACAATTCTGCTGCTCCAAACGCTTAACCAGAATGGCCTAGGGAAAAAATACACATACCGTTGTAATCGGGCGAGTTTCTACTTTCAGATGCAATAGGAATTTTTGGGTTAGGTCAATCCGTTCGCGAGATATGGGAGTTTGAAGCCAAGAAAAGTGTTGAGAAGGCAAAAAATTTTTCGCAATTCTGCTGCTTCAAACGCTTAACCAGAATGGCCTAGGGAAAAAATACACATACCGTTGTAATCGGGCGAGTTTCTACTTTCAGATGCAATAGGAATTTTTGGGTTAGGTCAATCCGTTCGCTAGATATGGGAGTTTGGAGCTAAGAAATGGTTGAGAAGACAACAAATTTTTCGCACTTCTGCTGCTCCAAACGCTTAACCAGAATCGCCTAGGGAAAAAATACACATACCGTTGCAATCGGGCGAGTTTCTACTTTCAGATGCAATAGGAATTTTTGGGTTAGATCAATCCGTTCGCTAGATATGGGAGTTTGAAGCTAAGAAATGGTTGAGAAGACAACAAATTTTCCGCACTTCTGCTGCTCCAAACGCTTCACCAGAATGGCCTAGGGAAAAAATACACATACCGTTGTAACCGGGCGAGTTTCTACTTTCAGATGCAATAGGAATTTTTGGGTTAGGTCAATCCGTTCGCGAGATATGGGAGTTTGAAGACAAGAAATGGTTGAGAAGGAAAAAAATTTTTCGCAATTCTGCTGCTCCAAACGCTTAACCAAAATGGGCTAAGGAAAAAATACAAATACCGTTGGAATCGCGCGAACTTCTACTTTCAGATGCAATAGGAATTATTCGGTTAGGTCAATCCGTTCGCGAGATATGGGAGTTTGAAGACAAGAAATGGTTGAGAAGGCAAAAAAATTTTCGCCATTCTGCTGCTCCAAACGCTTAACCAGAATGGCGTAGGAAAAAAATACACATACCGTTGTAACCGGGCGAGTTTCTACTTTCAGACGCAACATGAATTTTTGGGTTAGGTCAATCCGTTCGCGAGATATGGGAGTTTGAAGCCAAGAAATGGTTGAGAAGGCAAAAAATTTTTCGCAATTCTGCTGCTCCAAACGCTTAACCAGAATGGCCTAGGGAAGAAATACACACACCGTTGTAATCGGGCGAGTTTCTACTTTCAGATGCAATAGGAATTTTTGGGTTAGGTCAATCCGTTCGCTAGATATGGGAGTTTGAAGCCAAGAAATGGTAGAGAAGGCAAAAAATTTTTCGCAATTCTGCTGCACCAAACGCTTAACCAGAATGGCCTAGGGAAAAAATACACATACCTTTGTAATCGGGCGAGTCTATACTTTCAGATGCAATAGGAATTTTTGGGTTAGGTCAATCCGTTCGCGAGATATGGGAGTTTGAAGCCAAGAAATGGTAGAGAAGGCAAAAAATTTTTCACAATTCTGCTGCTCCAAACGCTTATCCAGAATGGCCTAGGGAAAAAATACACATACCGGTGTAATCGGGCGAGTTTCTACTTTCAGATGCGATAGGAATTTTTGGGTTAGGTCAATCCGTTCGCGAGATATGGGAGTTTGAAGCCAAGAAATGGTTGAGAAGGCAAAAAATTTTTCGCAATTCTGCTGCTTCAAACGCTTAACCAGAATGGCCTAGGGAAAAAATACACATACCGTTGTAATCGGGCGAGTTTCTACTTTCAGATGCAATAGGAATTTTTGGGTTAGGTCAATCCGTTCGCGAGATATGGGAGTTTGAAGCCAAGAAATGGTTGAGAAGGCAAAAAATTTTTCGCAATTCTGCTGCTCCAAACGCTTAACCAGAATGGCCTAGGGAAAAAATACACATACCGTTGTAATCGGGCGAGTTTCTACTTTCAGATGCAATAGGAATTTTTGGGTTAGGTCAATCCGTTCGCGAGATATGGGAGTTTGAAGCCAAGAAATGGTTGAGAAGGCAAAAAATTTTTCGCAATTCTGCTGCTCCAAACGCTTAACCAGAATGGCCTAGGGAAGAAATACACACACCGTTGTAATCGGGCGAGTTTCTACTTTCAGATGCAATAGGAATTTTTGGGTTAGGTCAATCCGTTCGCTAGATATGGGAGTTTGAAGCCAAGAAATGGTAGAGAAGGCAAAAAATTTTTCGCAATTCTGCTGCTCCAAACGCTTAACCAGAATGGCCTAGGGAAAAAATACACATACCTTTGTAATCGGGCGAGTTTATACTTTCAGATGCAATAGGAATTTTTGGGTTAGGTCAATCCGTTCGCGAGATATGGGAGTTTGAAGCCAAGAAATGGTAGAGAAGGCAAAAAATTTTTCGCAATTCTGCTGCTCCAAACGCTTAACCAGAATGGCCTAGGGAAAAAATACACATACCGTTGTAATCGGGCGAGTTTCTACTTTCAGATGCAATAGGAATTTTTGGGTTAGGTCAATCTGTGCGCGAGATATGGGAGTTTGAAGCCAAGAAATGGTAGAGAAGGCAAAAAATTTTTCACAATTCTGCTGCTCCAAACGCTTAACCAGAATGGCCTAGGGAAAAAATACACATACCGTTGTAATCGGGCGAGTTTCTACTTTCAGATGCAATAGGAATTTTTGGGTTAAGTCAATCCGTTCGCGAGATATGGGACTTTGAAGCCAAGAAATGGTTGAGATGGCAAACAATTTTTCGCAATTCTGCTGCTCCAAACGCTTAACCAGAATGGCCTAGGGAAAAAATACACATACCTTTGTAATCGGGCGAGTCTCTACTTTCAGATGCAATAGGAATTTTTGGGTTAGGTCAATCCGTTCGCGAGATATGGGAGTTTGAAGCCAAGAAATGGTTGAGAAGGCAAAAAATTTTTCGCAATTCTGCTGCTCCAAACGCTTAACCAGAATGGCCTAGGGAAGAAATACACATACCGTTGTAATCGGGCGAGTTTCTACTTTCAGATGCAATAGGAATTTTTGGGTTAGGTCAATCCGTTCGCGAGATATGGGAGTTTGAAGCCAAGAAAAGTGTTGAGAAGGCAAAAAATTTTTCGCAATTCTGCTGCTTCAAACGCTTAACCAGAATGGCCTAGGGAAAAAATACACATACCGTTGTAATCGGGCGAGTTTCTACTTTCAGATGCAATAGGAATTTTTGGGTTAGGTCAATCCGTTCGCTAGATATGGGAGTTTGGAGCTAAGAAATGGTTGAGAAGACAACAAATTTTTCGCACTTCTGCTGCTCCAAACGCTTAACCAGAATCGCCTAGGGAAAAAATACACATACCGTTGCAATCGGGCGAGTTTCTACTTTCAGATGCAATAGGAATATTTGGGTTAGATCAATCCGTTCGCTAGATATGGGAGTTTGAAGCTAAGAAATGGTTGAGAAGACAACAAATTTTCCGCACTTCTGCTGCTCCAAACGCTTCACCAGAATGGCCTAGGGAAAAAATACACATACCGTTGTAACCGGGCGAGTTTCTACTTTCAGATGCAATAGGAATTTTTGGGTTAGGTCAATCCGTTCGCGAGATATGGGAGTTTGAAGACAAGAAATGGTTGAGAAGGAAAAAAATTTTTCGCAATTCTGCTGCTCCAAACGCTTAACCAAAATGGGCTAAGGAAAAAATACAAATACCGTTGGAATCGCGCGAACTTCTACTTTCAGATGCAATAGGAATTATTCGGTTAGGTCAATCCGTTCGCGAGATATGGGAGTTTGAAGACAAGAAATGGTTGAGAAGGCAAAAAAATTTTCGCCATTCTGCTGCTCCAAACGCTTAACCAGAATGGCGTAGGAAAAAAATACACATACCGTTGTAACCGGGCGAGTTTCTACTTTCAGACGCAACAGGAATTTTTGGGTTAGGTCAATCCGTTCGCGAGATATGGGAGTTTGAAGCCAAGAAATGGTTGAGAAGGCAAAAAATTTTTCGCAATTCTGCTGCTCCAAACGCTTAACCAGAATGGCCTAGGGAAGAAATACACACACCGTTGTAATCGGGCGAGTTTCTACTTTCAGATGCAATAGGAATTTTTGGGTTAGGTCAATCCGTTCGCTAGATATGGGAGTTTGAAGCCAAGAAATGGTAGAGAAGGCAAAAAATTTTTCGCAATTCTGCTGCTCCAAACGCTTAACCAGAATGGCCTAGGGAAAAAATACACATACCTTTGTAATCGGGCGAGTCTATACTTTCAGATGCAATAGGAATTTTTGGGTTAGGTCAATCCGTTCGCGAGATATGGGAGTTTGAAGCCAAGAAATGGTAGAGAAGGCAAAAAATTTTTCACAATTCTGCTGCTCCAAACGCTTATCCAGAATGGCCTAGGGAAAAAATACACATACCGGTGTAATCGGGCGAGTTTCTACTTTCAGATGCGATAGGAATTTTTGGGTTAGGTCAATCCGTTCGCGAGATATGGGAGTTTGAAGCCAAGAAATGGTTGAGAAGGCAAAAAATTTTTCGCAATTCTGCTGCTTCAAACGCTTAACCAGAATGGCCTAGGGAAAAAATACACATACCGTTGTAATCGGGCGAGTTTCTACTTTCAGATGCAATAGGAATTTTTGGGTTAGGTCAATCCGTTCGCGAGATATGGGAGTTTGAAGCCAAGAAATGGTTGAGAAGGCAAAAAATTTTTCGCAATTCTGCTGCTCCAAACGCTTAACCAGAATGGCCTAGGGAAAAAATACACATACCGTTGTAATCGGGCGAGTTTCTACTTTCAGATGCAATAGGAATTTTTGGGTTAGGTCAATCTGTTCGCGAGATATGGGAGTTTGAAGCCAAGAAATGGTAGAGAAGGCAAAAAATTTTTCACAATTCTGCTGCTCCAAAAGCTTAACCAGAATGGCCTAGGGAAAAAATACACATACCGTTGTAATCGGGCGAGTTTCTACTTTCAGATGCAATAGGAATTTTTGGGTTAAGTCAATCCGTTCGCGAGATATGGGACTTTGAAGCCAAGAAATGGTTGAGATGGCAAACAATTTTTCGCAATTCTGCTGCTCCAAACGCTTAACCAGAACGGCCTAGGGAAAAAATACAAATACCGCTGTAATCGGGCGAGTTTCTACTTTCAGATGCAATAGGAATTTTTGGGTTAGGTCAATCCGTTCGCGAGATATGGGAGTTTGAAGCCAAGAAATGGTTGAGAAGGCAAAAAATTTTTCGCAATTCTGCTGCTCCAAACGCTTAACCAGAATGGCCTAGGGAAAAAATACACATACCGTTGTAATCGGGCGAGTTTCTACTTTCAGATGCAGCAGGAATTTTTGCGTTTGGTCAATCCGTTCGCGAGATATGGGACTTTGAAGCTAAGGAATGGTTGAGAAGGCGAAAAATTTTTCGCAATTCTGCTGCTCCAAACGCTTAACCAGAATGGGTTAGGGAAAAAATACAAATACCGTTGGAATCGGGCGAACTTCTACTTTCAGATGCAATAGGAATTTTTGGGTTAGGTCAATCCGTTCGCGAGATATGGGAGTTTGAAGCTAAGAAATGGTTGAGAAGACAATAAATTTTTCGCAATTCTGCTGCTCCAATCGCTTAACCAGAATGGCCTAAGGGAAAAATACACGTACCGTTGTAATCGGGCGAGTTTCTACTTTCAGATGCAACAGGAATTTTTGAGTTAAGTCAATCCGTTCGCGAGATATGGGACTTTGAAGCCAAGAAATGGTTGAGATGGCAAACAATTTTTCGCAATTCTGCTGCTCCAAACGCTTAACCAGAACGGCCTAGGGAAAAAATACAAATACCGCTGTAATCGGGCGAGTTTCTACTTTCAGATGCAATAGGAATTTTTGGGTTAGGTCAATCCGTTCGCGAGATATGGGAGTTTGAAGCCAAGAAATGGTTGAGAAGGCAAAAAATTTTTCGCAATTCTGCTGCTCCAAACGCTTAACCAGAATGGCCTAGGGAAAAAATACACATACCGTTGTAATCGGGCGAGTTTCTACTTTCAGATGCAGCAGGAATTTTTGCGTTTGGTCAATCCGTTCGCGAGATATGGGAGTTTGAAGCCAAGAAATGGTTGAGAAGGCAAAAAATTTTTCGCAATTCTGCTGCTTCAAACGCTTAACCAGAATGGCCTAGGGAAAAAATACACATACCGTTGTAATCGGGAGAGTTTCTACTTTCAGATGCAATAGGAATTTTTGGGTTAGGTCAATCCGCTCGCGAGATATGGGAGTTTGAAGCCAAGAAAAGTGTTGAGAAGGCAAAAAATTTTTCGCAATTCTGCTGCTTCAAACGCTTAACCAGAATGGCCTAGGGAAAAAATACACATACCGTTGTAATCGGGCGAGTTTCTACTTTCAGATGCAATAGGAATTTTTGGGTTAGGTCAATCCGTTCGCGAGATATGGGAGTTTGAAGCCAAGAAATGGTTGAGAAGACAACAAATTTTTCGCACTTCTGCTGCTCCAAACGCTTAACCAGGATGGCCTAGGGAAAAAATACACATACCGTTGTAATCGGGCGAGTTTCTACTTTCAGATGCAATAGGAATTTTTGGGTTAGGTCAATCCGTTCGCTAGATATGGGAGTTTGGAGCTAAGAAATGGTTGAGAAGACAACAAATTTTTCGCACTTCTGCTGCTCCAAACGCTTAACCAGAATGGCCTAGGGAAAAAATACACATACCGTTGTAACCGGGCGAGTTTCTACTTTCAGACGCAACAGGAATTTTTGGGTTAGGTCAATCCGTTCGCGATATATGGGAGTTTGAAGCCAAGAAATGGTTGAGAAGACAACAAATTTTTCGCACTTCTGCTGCTCCAAACGCTTAACCAGAATGGCCTAGGGAAAAAATACACATACCGATGTAATCGGGCGAATTTCTACTTTCAGATGCAACAGGAATTTTTGGGTTACGTCAATCCGTTCGCGACATATGGGAGTTTGAAGCTAAGAAATGGTTGAGAAGACAACAAATTTTTCGCACTTCTGCTGCTCCAAACGCTTAACCAGGATGACCTAGGGAAAAAATACACATACCGTTGTAATCGGGCGAGTTTCTACTTTCAGATGCAATAGGAATTTTTGGGTTAGGTCAATCCGTTCGCTAGATATGGGAGTTTGGAGCTAAGAAATGGTTGAGAAGACAACAAATTTTTCGCACTTCTGCTGCTCCAAACGCTTAACCAGAATGGCCTAGGGAAAAAATACACATACCGTTGTAACCGGGCGAGTTTCTACTTTCAGACGCAACAGGAATTTTTGGGTTAGGTCAATCCGTTCGCGATATATGGGAGTTTGAAGCCAAGAAATGGTTGAGAAGACAACAAATATTTCGCACTTCTGCTGCTCCAAACGCTTAACCAGAATGGCCTAGGGAAAAAATACACATACCGTTGTAATCGGGCGAGTTTCTACTTTCAGATGCAATAGGAATTTTTGGGTTAGATCAATCCGTTCGCTAGATATGGGAGTTTGAAGCTAAGAAATGGTTGAGAAGACAACAAATTTTCCGCACTTCTGCTGCTCCAAACGCTTCACCAGAATGGCCTAGGGAAAAAATACACATACCGTTCATACCGTTGTAACCGGGCGAGTTTCTACTTTCAGACGCAACAGGAATTTTTGGGTTAGGTCAATCCGTTCGCGAGATATGGGAGTCTGAAGACAAGAAATGGTTGAGAAGACTAAATTTTTCGCAATTCTGCTGCTCCGAACGCTTAACCAGAATAGCCTAGGGAAAAAATACACATACCGTTGTAATCGGGCGAGTTTCTACTTTCAGATGCAATAGGAATTTTTGGGTTAGGTCAATCCGTTCGCGAGATATGGGAGTTTGAAGACAAGAAATGGTTGAGAAGGCTAAATTTTTCGCAATTCTGCTGCTCCGAACGCTTAACCAGAATGGCCTAGGGAAAAAATACACATACCGTTGTAATCGGGCGAGTTTCTACTTTCAGACGCAGCAGGAACTTCTGGGTTTGTTCAATCCGTTCGCGAGATATGGGAGTTTGAAGCCAAGAAATGTTTGAGAAGGCAAAAAATTTTTCGCAATTCTGCTGCTCCAAACGCTTAACCAGAATGGCCTAGGGAAAAAGTACACATACCGTTGTAACCGGGCGAGTTTCTACTTTCAGATGCAATAGGAATTTTTGGTTTAGGTCAATCCGTTCGCGAGATATGGGAGTTTGAAGACAAGAAATGGTTGAGAAGGCAAAAAATTTTTCGCAATTCTGCTGCTCCAAACGCTTAACCAAAATGGGCTAAGGAAAAAATACAAATACCGTTGTAATCGGGCGAACTTCTACTTTCAGATGCAATAGGAATTATTCGGTTAGGTCAATCCGTTCGCGAGATATGGGAGTTTGAAGACAAGAAATGGTTGAGAAGGCAAAAAATTTTTCGCAATTCTGCTGCTCCAAACGCTTAACCAGAATGGCGTAGGAAAAAAATACACATACCGTTGTAACCGGGCGAGTTTCTACCTTCAGACGCAACAGGAATTTTTGGGTTAGGTCAATCCGTTCGCGAGATATGGGAGTTTGAAGCCAAGAAATGGTAGAGAAGGCAAAAAATTTTTCGCAATTCTGCTGCTCCAAACGCTTAACCAGAATGGCCTAGGGAAAAAATACACATACCTTTGTAATCGGGCGAGTCTCTACTTTCAGATGCAATAGGAATTTTTGGGTTAGGTCAATCCGTTCGCGAGATAGGGGAGTTTGAAGCCAAGAAATGGTAGAGAAGGCAAAAAATTTTTCACAATTCTGCTGCTCCAAACGCTTAACCAGAATGGCCTAGGGAAAAAATACACATACCGTTGTAATCGGGCGAGTTTCTACTTTCAGATGCAATAGGAATTTTTGGGTTAGGTCAATCCGTTCGCTAGATATGGGAGTTTGGAGCTAAGAAATGGTTGAGAAGACAACAAATTTTTCGCACTTCTGCTGCTCCAAACGCTTAACCAGAATGGCCTAGGGAAAAAATACACATACCGTTGTAATCGGGCGAGTTTCTACTTTCAGATGCAATAGGAATTTTTGGGTTAGATCAATCCGTTCGCTAGATATGGGAGTTTGAAGCTAAGAAATGGTTGAGAAGACAACAAATTTTCCGCACTTCTGCTGCTCCAAACGCTTCACCAGAATGGCCTGGGGAAAAAATACACATACCGTTGTAACCGGGCGAGTTTCTACTTTCAGATGCAATAGGAATTTTTGGGTTAGGTCAATCCGTTCGCGAGATATGGGAGTTTGAAGACAAGAAATGGTTGAGAAGGAAAAAAATTTTTCGCAATTCTGCTGCTCCAAACGCTTAACCAAAATGGGCTAAGGAAAAAATACAAATACCGTTGGAATCGCGCGAACTTCTACTTTCAGATGCAATAGGAATTATTCGGTTAGGTCAATCCGTTCGCGAGATATGGGAGTTTGAAGACAAGAAATGGTAGAGAAGGCAAAAAATTTTTCGCAATTCTGCTGCTCCAAACGCTTAACCAGAATGGCGTAGGAAAAAAATACACATACCGTTGTAACCGGGCGAGTTTCTACTTTCAGACGCAACAGGAATTTTTGGGTTAGGTCAATCCGTTCGCGAGATATGGGAGTTTGAAGCCAAGAAATGGTAGAGAAGGCAAAAAATTTTTCGCAATTCTGCTGCTCCAAACGCTTAACCAGAATGGCCTAGGGAAAAAATACACATACCTTTGTAATCGGGCGAGTCTCTACTTTCAGATGCAATAGGAATTTTTGGGTTAGGTCAATCCGTTCGCGAGATAGGGGAGTTTGAAGCCAAGAAATGGTAGAGAAGGCAAAAAATTTTTCACAATTCTGCTGCTCCAAACGCTTAACCAGAATGGCCTAGGGAAAAAATACACATACCGTTGTAATCGGGCGAGTTTCTACTTTCAGATGCAATAGGAATTTTTGGGTTAGGTCAATCCGTTCGCTAGATATGGGAGTTTGGAGCTAAGAAATGGTTGAGAAGACAACAAATTTTTCGCACTTCTGCTGCTCCAAACGCTTAACCAGAATGGCCTAGGGAAAAAATACACATACCGTTGTAATCGGGCGAGTTTCTACTTTCAGATGCAATAGGAATTTTTGGGTTAGATCAATCCGTTCGCTAGATATGGGAGTTTGAAGCTAAGAAATGGTTGAGAAGACAACAAATTTTCCGCACTTCTGCTGCTCCAAACGCTTCACCAGAATGGCCTGGGGAAAAAATACACATACCGTTGTAACCGGGCGAGTTTCTACTTTCAGATGCAATAGGAATTTTTGGGTTAGGTCAATCCGTTCGCGAGATATGGGAGTTTGAAGACAAGAAATGGTTGAGAAGGAAAAAAATTTTTCGCAATTCTGCTGCTCCAAACGCTTAACCAAAATGGGCTAAGGAAAAAATACAAATACCGTTGGAATCGCGCGAACTTCTACTTTCAGATGCAATAGGAATTATTCGGTTAGGTCAATCCGTTCGCGAGATATGGGAGTTTGAAGACAAGAAATGGTTGAGAAGGCAAAAAAATTTTCGCCATTCTGCTGCTCCAAACGCTTAACCAGAATGGCGTAGGAAAAAAATACACATACCGTTGTAATCGGGCGAGTCTCTACTTTCAGATGCAATAGGAATTTTTGGGTTAGATCAATCCGTTCGCTAGATATGGGAGTTTGAAGCTAAGAAATGGTTGAGAAGACAACAAATTTTCCGCACTTCTGCTGCTCCAAACGCTTCACCAGAATGGCCTGGGGAAAAAATACACATACCGTTGTAACCGGGCGAGTTTCTACTTTCAGATGCAATAGGAATTTTTGGGTTAGGTCAATCCGTTCGCGAGATATGGGAGTTTGAAGACAAGAAATGGTTGAGAAGGAAAAAAATTTTTCGCAATTCTGCTGCTCCAAACGCTTAACCAAAATGGGCTAAGGAAAAAATACAAATACCGTTGGAATCGCGCGAACTTCTACTTTCAGATGCAATAGGAATTATTCGGTTAGGTCAATCCGTTCGCGAGATATGGGAGTTTGAAGACAAGAAATGGTTGAGAAGGCAAAAAAATTTTCGCCATTCTGCTGCTCCAAACGCTTAACCAGAATGGCGTAGGAAAAAAATACACATACCGTTGTAACCGGGCGAGTTTCTACTTTCAGACGCAACAGGAATTTTTGGGTTAGGTCAATCCGTTCGCGAGATATGGGAGTTTGAAGCCAAGAAATGGTTGAGAAGGCAAAAAATTTTTCGCAATTCTGCTGCTCCAAACGCTTAACCAGAATGGCCTAGGGAAGAAATACACACACCGTTGTAATCGGGCGAGTTTCTACTTTCAGATGCAATAGGAATTTTTGGGTTAGGTCAATCCGTTCGCTAGATATGGGAGTTTGAAGCCAAGAAATGGTAGAGAAGGCAAAAAATTTTTCGCAATTCTGCTGCTCCAAACGCTTAACCAGAATGGCCTAGGGAAAAAATACACATACCTTTGTAATCGGGCGAGTCTCTACTTTCAGATGCAATAGGAATTTTTGGGTTAGGTCAATCCGTTCGCGAGATATGGGAGTTTGAAGCCAAGAAATGGTAGAGAAGGCAAAAAATTTTTCACAATTCTGCTGCTCCAAACGCTTATCCAGAATGGCCTAGGGAAAAAATACACATACCGTTGTAATCGGGCGAGTTTCTACTTTCAGATGCGATAGGAATTTTTGGGTTAGGTCAATCCGTTCGCGAGATATGGGAGTTTGAAGCCAAGAAATGGTTGAGAAGGCAAAAAATTTTTCGCAATTCTGCTGCTTCAAACGCTTAACCAGAATGGCCTAGGGAAAAAATACACATACCGTTGTAATCGGGCGAGTTTCTACTTTCAGATGCAATAGGAATTTTTGGGTTAGGTCAATCCGTTCGCTAGATATGGGAGTTTGAAGCTAAGAAATGGTTGAGAAGACAACAAATTTTCCGCACTTCTGCTGCTCCAAACGCTTCACCAGATTGGCCTGGGGAAAAAATACACATACCGTTGTAACCGGGCGAGTTTCTACTTTCAGATGCAATAGGAATTTTTGGGTTAGGTCAATCCGTTCGCGAGATATGGGAGTTTGAAGACAAGAAATGGTTGAGAAGGAAAAAAATTTTTCGCAATTCTGCTGCTCCAAACGCTTAACCAAAATGGGCTAAGGAAAAAATACAAATACCGTTGGAATCGCGCGAACTTCTACTTTCAGATGCAATAGGAATTATTCGGTTAGGTCAATCCGTTCGCGAGATATGGGAGTTTGAAGACAAGAAATGGTTGAGAAGGCAAAAAAATTTTCGCAATTCTGCTGCTCCAAACGCTTAACCAGAATGGCGTAGGAAAAAAATACACATACCGTTGTAACCGGGCGAGTTTCTACTTTCAGACGCAACAGGAATTTTTGGGTTAGGTCAATCCGTTCGCGAGATATGGGAGTTTGAAGCCAAGAAATGGTTGAGAAGGCAAAAAATTTTTCGCAATTCTGCTGCTCCAAACGCTTAACCAGAATGGCCTAGGGAAGAAATACACACACCGTTGTAATCGGGCGAGTTTCTACTTTCAGATGCAATAGGAATTTTTGGGTTAGGTCAATCCGTTCGCTAGATATGGGAGTTTGAAGCCAAGAAATGGTAGAGAAGGCAAAAAATTTTTCGCAATTCTGCTGCTCCAAACGCTTAACCAGAATGGCCTAGGGAAAAAATACACATACCTTTGTAATCGGGCGAGTCTCTACTTTCAGATGCAATAGGAATTTTTGGGTTAGGTCAATCCGTTCGCGAGATATGGGAGTTTGAAGCCAAGAAATGGTAGAGAAGGCAAAAAATTTTTCACAATTCTGCTGCTCCAAACGCTTATCCAGAATGGCCTAGGGAAAAAATACACATACCGTTGTAATCGGGCGAGTTTCTACTTTCAGATGCGATAGGAATTTTTGGGTTAGGTCAATCCGTTCGCGAGATATGGGAGTTTGAAGCCAAGAAATGGTTGAGAAGGCAAAAAATTTTTCGCAATTCTGCTGCTTCAAACGCTTAACCAGAATGGCCTAGGGAAAAAATACACATACCGTTGTAATCGGGCGAGTTTCTACTTTCAGATGCAATAGGAATTTTTGGGTTAGGTCAATCCGTTCGCGAGATATGGGAGTTTGAAGCCAAGAAATGGTTGAGAAGGCAAAAAATTTTTCGCAATTCTGCTGCTCCAAACGCTTAACCAGAATGGCCTAGGGAAAAAATACACATACCGTTGTAATCGGGCGAGTTTCTACTTTCAGATGCAATAGGAATTTTTGGGTTAGGTCAATCTGTTCGCGAGATATGGGAGTTTGAAGCCAAGAAATGGTAGAGAAGGCAAAAAATTTTTCACAATTCTGCTGCTCCAAACGCTTAACCAGAATGGCCTAGGGAAAAAATACACATACCGTTGTTATCGGGCGAGTTTCTACTTTCAGATGCAATAGGAATTTTTGGGTTAAGTCAATCCGTTCGCGAGATATGGGACTTTGAAGCCAAGAAATGGTTGAGATGGCAAACAATTTTTCGCAATTCTGCTGCTCCAAACGCTTAACCAGAACGGCCTAGGGAAAAAATACAAATACCGCTGTAATCGGGCGAGTTTCTACTTTCAGATGCAATAGGAATTTTTGGGTTAGGTCAATCCGTTCGCGAGATATGGGAGTTTGAAGCCAAGAAATGGTTGAGAAGGCAAAAAATTTTTCGCAATTCTGCTGCTCCAAACGCTTAACCAGAATGGCCTAGGGAAAAAATACACATACCGTTGTAATCGGGCGAGTTTCTACTTTCAGATGCAGCAGGAATTTCTGCGTTTGGTCAATCCGTTCGCGAGATATGGGACTTTGAAGCTAAGGAATGGTTGAGAAGGCGAAAAATTTTTCGCAATTCTGCTGCTCCAAACGCTTAACCAGAATGGGTTAGGGAAAAAATACAAATACCGTTGGAATCGGGCGAACTTCTACTTTCAGATGCAATAGGAATTTTTGGGTTAGGTCAATCCGTTCGCGAGATATGGGAGTTTGAAGCTAAGAAATGGTTGAGAAGACAATAAATTTTTCGCAATTCTGCTGCTCCAATCGCTTAACCAGAATGGCCTAAGGGAAAAATACACGTACCGTTGTAATCGGGCGAGTTTCTACTTTCAGATGCAACAGGAATTTTTGAGTTAAGTCAATCCGTTCGCGAGATATGGGACTTTGAAGCCAAGAAATGGTTGAGATGGCAAACAATTTTTCGCAATTCTGCTGCTCCAAACGCTTAACCAGAACGGCCTAGGGAAAAAATACACATACCGTTGTAATCGGGCGAGTTTCTACTTTCAGATGCAGCAGGAATTTTTGCGTTTGGTCAATCCGTTCGCGAGATATGGGACTTTGAAGCTAAGGAATGGTTGAGAAGGCGAAAAATTTTTCGCAATTCTGCTGCTTCAAACGCTTAACCAGAATGGCCTGGGGAAAAAATACACATACCGTTGTAATCGGGCGAGTTTCTACTTTCAGATGCAATAGGAATTTTTGGGTTAGGTCAATCCGTTCGCGAGATATGGGAGTTTGAAGCCAAGAAATGGTTGAGAAGGCAAAAAATTTTTCGCAATTCTGCTGCTTCAAACGCTTAACCAGAATGGCCTGGGGAAAAAATACACATACCGTTGTAATCGGGCGAGTTTCTACTTTCAGATGCAATAGGAATTTTTGGGTTATGTCAATCCGTTCGCGAGATATGGGAGTTTGAAGCCAAGAAATGGTTGAGAAGGCAAAAAATTTTTCGCAATTCTGCTGCTTCAAACGCTTAACCAGAATGGCCTAGGGAAAAAATACACATACCGTTGTAATCGGGAGAGTTTCTACTTTCAGATGCAATAGGAATTTTTGGGTTAGGTCAATCCGTTCGCGAGATATGGGAGTTTGAAGCCAAGAAAAGTGTTGAGAAGGCAAAAAATTTTTCGCAATTCTGCTGCTTCAAACGCTTAACCAGAATGGCCTAGGGAAAAAATACACGTACCGTTGTAATCGGGCGAGTTTCTACTTTCAGATGCAATAGGAATTTTTGGGTTAGGTCAATCCGTTCGCGAGATATGGGAGTTTGAAGCCAAGAAATGGTTGAGAAGACAACAAATTTTTCGCACTTCTGCTGCTCCAAACGCTTAACCAGGATGGCCTAGGGAAAAAATACACATACCGTTGTAATCGGGCGAGTTTCTACTTTCAGATGCAATAGGAATTTTTGGGTTAGGTCAATCCGTTCGCTAGATATGGGAGTTTGGAGCTAAGAAATGGTTGAGAAGACAACAAATTTTTCGCACTTCTGCTGCTCCAAACGCTTAACCAGAATGTCCTAGGGAAAAAATACACATACCGTTGTAACCGGGCGAGTTTCTACTTTCAGACGCAACAGGAATTTTTGGGTTAGGTCAATCCGTTCGCGAGATATGGGAGTTTGAAGCCAAGAAATGGTTGAGAAGACAACAAATTTTTCGCACTTCTGCTGCTCCAAACGCTTAACCAGAATGGCCTAGGGAAAAAATACACATACCGATGTAATCGGGCGAATTTCTACTTTCAGATGCAACAGGAATTTTTGGGTTACGTCAATCCGTTCGCTAGATATGGGAGTTTGAAGCTAAGAAATGGTTGAGAAGACAACAAATTTTCCGCACTTCTGCTGCTCCAAACGCTTCACCAGATTGGCCTGGGGAAAAAATACACATACCGTTGTAACCGGGCGAGTTTCTACTTTCAGATGCAATAGGAATTTTTGGGTTAGGTCAATCCGTTCGCGAGATATGGGAGTTTGAAGACAAGAAATGGTTGAGAAGGAAAAAAATTTTTCGCAATTCTGCTGCTCCAAACGCTTAACCAAAATGGGCTAAGGAAAAAATACAAATACCGTTGGAATCGCGCGAACTTCTACTTTCAGATGCAATAGGAATTATTCGGTTAGGTCAATCCGTTCGCGAGATATGGGAGTTTGAAGACAAGAAATGGTTGAGAAGGCAAAAAAATTTTCGCAATTCTGCTGCTCCAAACGCTTAACCAGAATGGCGTAGGAAAAAAATACACATACCGTTGTAACCGGGCGAGTTTCTACTTTCAGACGCAACAGGAATTTTTGGGTTAGGTCAATCCGTTCGCGAGATATGGGAGTTTGAAGCCAAGAAATGGTTGAGAAGGCAAAAAATTTTTCGCAATTCTGCTGCTCCAAACGCTTAACCAGAATGGCCTAGGGAAGAAATACACACACCGTTGTAATCGGGCGAGTTTCTACTTTCAGATGCAATAGGAATTTTTGGGTTAGGTCAATCCGTTCGCTAGATATGGGAGTTTGAAGCCAAGAAATGGTAGAGAAGGCAAAAAATTTTTCGCAATTCTGCTGCTCCAAACGCTTAACCAGAATGGCCTAGGGAAAAAATACACATACCTTTGTAATCGGGCGAGTCTCTACTTTCAGATGCAATAGGAATTTTTGGGTTAGGTCAATCCGTTCGCGAGATATGGGAGTTTGAAGCCAAGAAATGGTAGAGAAGGCAAAAAATTTTTCACAATTCTGCTGCTCCAAACGCTTATCCAGAATGGCCTAGGGAAAAAATACACATACCGTTGTAATCGGGCGAGTTTCTACTTTCAGATGCGATAGGAATTTTTGGGTTAGGTCAATCCGTTCGCGAGATATGGGAGTTTGAAGCCAAGAAATGGTTGAGAAGGCAAAAAATTTTTCGCAATTCTGCTGCTTCAAACGCTTAACCAGAATGGCCTAGGGAAAAAATACACATACCGTTGTAATCGGGCGAGTTTCTACTTTCAGATGCAATAGGAATTTTTGGGTTAGGTCAATCCGTTCGCGAGATATGGGAGTTTGAAGCCAAGAAATGGTTGAGAAGGCAAAAAATTTTTCGCAATTCTGCTGCTCCAAACGCTTAACCAGAATGGCCTAGGGAAAAAATACACATACCGTTGTAATCGGGCGAGTTTCTACTTTCAGATGCAATAGGAATTTTTGGGTTAGGTCAATCTGTTCGCGAGATATGGGAGTTTGAAGCCAAGAAATGGTAGAGAAGGCAAAAAATTTTTCACAATTCTGCTGCTCCAAACGCTTAACCAGAATGGCCTAGGGAAAAAATACACATACCGTTGTTATCGGGCGAGTTTCTACTTTCAGATGCAATAGGAATTTTTGGGTTAAGTCAATCCGTTCGCGAGATATGGGACTTTGAAGCCAAGAAATGGTTGAGATGGCAAACAATTTTTCGCAATTCTGCTGCTCCAAACGCTTAACCAGAACGGCCTAGGGAAAAAATACAAATACCGCTGTAATCGGGCGAGTTTCTACTTTCAGATGCAATAGGAATTTTTGGGTTAGGTCAATCCGTTCGCGAGATATGGGAGTTTGAAGCCAAGAAATGGTTGAGAAGGCAAAAAATTTTTCGCAATTCTGCTGCTCCAAACGCTTAACCAGAATGGCCTAGGGAAAAAATACACATACCGTTGTAATCGGGCGAGTTTCTACTTTCAGATGCAGCAGGAATTTCTGCGTTTGGTCAATCCGTTCGCGAGATATGGGACTTTGAAGCTAAGGAATGGTTGAGAAGGCGAAAAATTTTTCGCAATTCTGCTGCTCCAAACGCTTAACCAGAATGGGTTAGGGAAAAAATACAAATACCGTTGGAATCGGGCGAACTTCTACTTTCAGATGCAATAGGAATTTTTGGGTTAGGTCAATCCGTTCGCGAGATATGGGAGTTTGAAGCTAAGAAATGGTTGAGAAGACAATAAATTTTTCGCAATTCTGCTGCTCCAATCGCTTAACCAGAATGGCCTAAGGGAAAAATACACGTACCGTTGTAATCGGGCGAGTTTCTACTTTCAGATGCAACAGGAATTTTTGAGTTAAGTCAATCCGTTCGCGAGATATGGGACTTTGAAGCCAAGAAATGGTTGAGATGGCAAACAATTTTTCGCAATTCTGCTGCTCCAAACGCTTAACCAGAACGGCCTAGGGAAAAAATACACATACCGTTGTAATCGGGCGAGTTTCTACTTTCAGATGCAGCAGGAATTTTTGCGTTTGGTCAATCCGTTCGCGAGATATGGGACTTTGAAGCTAAGGAATGGTTGAGAAGGCGAAAAATTTTTCGCAATTCTGCTGCTTCAAACGCTTAACCAGAATGGCCTGGGGAAAAAATACACATACCGTTGTAATCGGGCGAGTTTCTACTTTCAGATGCAATAGGAATTTTTGGGTTAGGTCAATCCGTTCGCGAGATATGGGAGTTTGAAGCCAAGAAATGGTTGAGAAGGCAAAAAATTTTTCGCAATTCTGCTGCTTCAAACGCTTAACCAGAATGGCCTGGGGAAAAAATACACATACCGTTGTAATCGGGCGAGTTTCTACTTTCAGATGCAATAGGAATTTTTGGGTTATGTCAATCCGTTCGCGAGATATGGGAGTTTGAAGCCAAGAAATGGTTGAGAAGGCAAAAAATTTTTCGCAATTCTGCTGCTTCAAACGCTTAACCAGAATGGCCTAGGGAAAAAATACACATACCGTTGTAATCGGGAGAGTTTCTACTTTCAGATGCAATAGGAATTTTTGGGTTAGGTCAATCCGTTCGCGAGATATGGGAGTTTGAAGCCAAGAAAAGTGTTGAGAAGGCAAAAAATTTTTCGCAATTCTGCTGCTTCAAACGCTTAACCAGAATGGCCTAGGGAAAAAATACACGTACCGTTGTAATCGGGCGAGTTTCTACTTTCAGATGCAATAGGAATTTTTGGGTTAGGTCAATCCGTTCGCGAGATATGGGAGTTTGAAGCCAAGAAATGGTTGAGAAGACAACAAATTTTTCGCACTTCTGCTGCTCCAAACGCTTAACCAGGATGGCCTAGGGAAAAAATACACATACCGTTGTAATCGGGCGAGTTTCTACTTTCAGATGCAATAGGAATTTTTGGGTTAGGTCAATCCGTTCGCTAGATATGGGAGTTTGGAGCTAAGAAATGGTTGAGAAGACAACAAATTTTTCGCACTTCTGCTGCTCCAAACGCTTAACCAGAATGTCCTAGGGAAAAAATACACATACCGTTGTAACCGGGCGAGTTTCTACTTTCAGACGCAACAGGAATTTTTGGGTTAGGTCAATCCGTTCGCGAGATATGGGAGTTTGAAGCCAAGAAATGGTTGAGAAGACAACAAATTTTTCGCACTTCTGCTGCTCCAAACGCTTAACCAGAATGGCCTAGGGAAAAAATACACATACCGATGTAATCGGGCGAATTTCTACTTTCAGATGCAACAGGAATTTTTGGGTTACGTCAATCCGTTCGCGACATATGGGAGTTTGAAGCTAAGAAATGGTTGAGAAGACAACAAATTTTTCGCACTTCTGCTGCTCCAAACGCTTAACCAGGATGACCTAGGGAAAAAATACACATACCGTTGTAATCGGGCGAGTTTCTACTTTCAGATGCAATAGGAATTTTTGGGTTAGGTCAATCCGTTCGCTAGATATGGGAGTTTGGAGCTAAGAAATGGTTGAGAAGACAACAAATTTTTCGCACTTCTGCTGCTCCAAACGCTTAACCAGAATGGCCTAGGGAAAAAATACACATACCGTTGTAATCGGGCGAGTTTCTACTTTCAGATGCAATAGGAATTTTTGGGTTAGATCAATCCGTTCGCTAGATATGGGAGCTTGAAGCTAAGAAATGGTTGAGAAGACAACAAATTTTCCGCACTTCTGCTGCTCCAAACGCTTCACCAGAATGGCCTAGGGAAAAAATACACATACCGTTCATACCGTTGTAACCGGGCGAGTTTCTACTTTCAGACGCAACAGGAATTTTTGGGTTAGGTCAATCCGTTCGCGAGATATGGGAGTCTGAAGACAAGAAATGGTTGAGAAGACTAAATTTTTCGCAATTCTGCTGCTCCGAACGCTTAACCAGAATAGCCTAGGGAAAAAATACACATACCGTTGTAATCGGGCGAGTTTCTACTTTCAGATGCAATAGGAATTTTTGGGTTAGGTCAATCCGTTCGCGAGATATGGGAGTTTGAAGACAAGAAATGGTTGAGAAGGCTAAATTTTTCGCAATTCTGCTGCTCCGAACGCTTAACCAGAATGGCCTAGGGAAAAAATACACATACCGTTGTAATCGGGCGAGTTTCTACTTTCAGACGCAGCAGGAACTTCTGGGTTTGTTCAATCCGTTCGCGAGATATGGGAGTTTGAAGCCAAGAAATGTTTGAGAAGGCAAAAAATTTTTCGCAATTCTGCTGCTCCAAACGCTTAACCAGAATGGCCTAGGGAAAAAGTACACATACCGTTGTAACCGGGCGAGTTTCTACTTTCAGATGCAATAGGAATTTTTGGTTTAGGTCAATCCGTTCGCGAGATATGGGAGTTTGAAGACAAGAAATGGTTGAGAAGGCAAAAAATTTTTCGCAATTCTGCTGCTCCAAACGCTTAACCAGAATGGCCTAGGGAAAAAATACACACACCGTTGTAATCGGGCGAGTTTCTACTTTCAGATGCAATAGGAATTTTTGGGTTAGGTCAATCCGTTCTCTAGATATAGGAGTTTGAAGCCAAGAAATGGTAGAGAAGGCAAAAAATTTTTCGCAATTCTGCTGCTCCAAACGCTTAACCAGAATGGCCTAGGGAAAAAATACACATACCTTTGTAATCGGGCGAGTCTCTACTTTCAGATGCAATAGGAATTTTTGGGTTAGGTCAATCCGTTCGCGAGATAGGGGAGTTTGAAGCCAAGAAATGGTAGAGAAGGCAAAAAATTTTTCACAATTCTGCTGCTCCAAACGCTTAACCAGAATGGCCTAGGGAAAAAATACACATACCGTTGTAATCGGGCGAGTTTCTACTTTCAGACGCAGCAGGAATTTTTGGGTTAGGTCAATCCGTTCGCGAGATATGGGAGTTTGAAGCCAAGAAAAGTGTTGAGAAGGCAAAAAATTTTTCGCAATTCTGCTGCTTCAAACGCTTAACCAGAATGGCCTAGGGAAAAAATACACATACCTTTGTAATCGGGCGAGTCTCTACATTCAGATGCAATAGGAATTTTTGGGTTAGGTCAATCCGTTCGCGAGATATGGGAGTTTGAAGCCAAGAAATGGTAGAGAAGGCAAAAAATTTTTCACAATTCTGCTGCTCCAAACGCTTATCCAGAATGGCCTAGGGAAAAAATCCACATACCGTTGTAATCGGGCGAGTTTCTACTTTCAGATGCGATAGGAATTTTTGGGTTAGGTCAATCCGTTCGCGAGATATGGGAGTTTGAAGCCAAGAAATGGTTGAGAAGGCAAAAAATTTTTCGCAATTCTGCTGCTTCAAACGCTTAACCAGAATGGCCTAGGGAAAAAATACACATACCGTTGTAATCGGGCGAGTTTCTACTTTCAGATGCAATAGGAATTTTTGGGTTAGGTCAATCCGTTCGCGAGATATGGGAGTTTGAAGCCAAGAAATGGTTGAGAAGGCAAAAAATTTTTCGCAATTCTGCTGCTCCAAACGCTTAACCAGAATGGCCTAGGGAAAAAATACACATACCGTTGTAATCGGGCGAGTTTCTACTTTCAGATGCAATAGGAATTTTTGGGTTAGGTCAATCTGTTCGCGAGATATGGGAGTTTGAAGCCAAGAAATGGTAGAGAAGGCAAAAAATTTTTCACAATTCTGCTGCTCCAAACGCTTAACCAGAATGGCCTAGGGAAAAAATACACATACCGTTGTAATCGGGCGAGTTTCTACTTTCAGATGCAATAGGAATTTTTGGGTTAGGTCAATCCGTTCGCGAGATATGGGAGTTTGAAGCCAAGAAATGTTTGAGAAGGCAAAAAATTTTTCGCAATTCTGCTGCTTCAAACGCTTAACCAGAATGGCCTGGGGAAAAAATACACATACCGTTGTAATCGGGCGAGTTTCTACTTTCAGATGCAATAGGAATTTTTGGGTTATGTCAATCCGTTCGCGAGATATGGGAGTTTGAAGCCAAGAAATGGTTGAGAAGGCAAAAAATTTTTCGCAATTCTGCTGCTTCAAACGCTTAACCAGAATGGCCTAGGGAAAAAATACACATACCGTTGTAATCGGGAGAGTTTCTACTTTCAGATGCAATAGGAATTTTTGGGTTAGGTCAATCCGTTCGCGAGATATGGGAGTTTGAAGCCAAGAAAAGTGTTGAGAAGGCAAAAAATTTTTCGCAATTCTGCTGCTTCAAACGCTTAACCAGAATGGCCTAGGGAAAAAATACACATACCGTTGTAATCGGGCGAGTTTCTACTTTCAGATGCAATAGGAATTTTTGGGTTAGGTCAATCCGTTCGCGAGATATGGGAGTTTGAAGCCAAGAAATGGTTGAGAAGACAACAAATTTTTCGCACTTCTGCTGCTCCAAACGCTTAACCAGGATGGCCTAGGGAAAAAATACACATACCGTTGTAATCGGGCGAGTTTCTACTTTCAGATGCAATAGGAATTTTTGGGTTAGGTCAATCCGTTCGCTAGATATGGGAGTTTGGAGCTAAGAAATGGTTGAGAAGACAACAAATTTTTCGCACTTCTGCTGCTCCAGACGCTTAACCAGAATGGCCTAGGGAAAAAATACACATACCGTTGTAACCGGGCGAGTTTCTACTTTCAGACGCAACAGGAATTTTTGGGTTAGGTCAATCCGTTCGCGAGATATGGGAGTTTGAAGCCAAGAAATGGTTGAGAAGACAACAAATTTTTCGCACTTCTGCTGCTCCAAACGCTTAACCAGAATGGCCTAGGGAAAAAATACACATACCGATGTAATCGGGCGAATTTCTACTTTCAGATGCAACAGGAATTTTTGGGTTACGTCAATCCGTTCGCGACATATGGGAGTTTGAAGCTAAGAAATGGTTGAGAAGACAACAAATTTTTCGCACTTCTGCTGCTCCAAACGCTTAACCAGGATGACCTAGGGAAAAAATACACATACCGTTGTAATCGGGCGAGTTTCTACTTTCAGATGCAATAGGAATTTTTGGGTTAGGTCAATCCGTTCGCTAGATATGGGAGTTTGGAGCTAAGAAATGGTTGAGAAGACAACAAATTTTTCGCACTTCTGCTGCTCCAAACGCTTAACCAGAATGGCCTAGGGAAAAAATACACATACCGTTGTAACCGGGCGAGTTTCTACTTTCAGACGCAACAGGAATTTTTGGGTTAGGTCAATCCGTTCGCGATATATGGGAGTTTGAAGCCAAGAAATGGTTGAGAAGACAACAAATATTTCGCACTTCTGCTGCTCCAAACGCTTAACCAGAATGGCCTAGGGAAAAAATACACATACCGTTGTAATCGGGCGAGTTTCTACTTTCAGATGCAATAGGAATTTTTGGGTTAGATCAATCCGTTCGCTAGATATGGGAGTTTGATGCTAAGAAATGGTTGAGAAGACAACAAATTTTCCGCACTTCTGCTGCTCCAAACGCTTCACCAGAATGGCCTAGGGAAAAAATACACATACCGTTCATACCGTTGTAACCGGGCGAGTTTCTACTTTCAGACGCAACAGGAATTTTTGGGTTAGGTCAATCCGTTCGCGAGATATGGGAGTCTGAAGACAAGAAATGGTTGAGAAGACTAAATTTTTCGCAATTCTGCTGCTCCGAACGCTTAACCAGAATAGCATAGGGAAAAAATACACATACCGTTGTAATCGGGCGAGTTTCTACTTTCAGATGCAATAGGAATTTTTGGGTTAGGTCAATCCGTTCGCGAGATATGGGAGTTTGAAGACAAGAAATGGTTGAGAAGGCTAAATTTTTCGCAATTCTGCTGCTCCGAACGCTTAACCAGAATGGCCTAGGGAAAAAATACACATACCGTTGTAATCGGGCGAGTTTCTACTTTCAGACGCAGCAGGAACTTCTGGGTTTGTTCAATCCGTTCGCGAGATATGGGAGTTTGAAGCCGAGAAATGTTTGAGAAGGCAAAAAATTTTTCGCAATTCTGCTGCTCCAAACGCTTAACCAGAATGGCCTAGGGAAAAAGTACACATACCGTTGTAACCGGGCGAGTTTCTACTTTCAGATGCAATAGGAATTTTTGGTTTAGGTCAATCCGTTCGCGAGATATGGGAGTTTGAAGACAAGAAATGGTTGAGAAGGCAAAAAATTTTTCGCAATTCTGCTGCTCCAAACGCTTAACCAAAATGGGCTAAGGAAAAAATACAAATACCGTTGTAATCGGGCGAACTTCTACTTTCAGATGCAATAGGAATTATTCGGTTAGGTCAATCCGTTCGCGAGATATGGGAGTTTGAAGACAAGAAATGGTTGAGAAGGCAAAAAATTTTTCGCAATTCTGCTGCTCCAAACGCTTAACCAGAATGGCGTAGGAAAAAAATACACATACCGTTGTAACCGGGCGAGTTTCTACTTTCAGACGCAACAGGAATTTTTGGGTTAGGTCAATCCGTTCGCGAGATATGGGAGTTTGAAGCCAAGAAATGGTTGAGAAGGCAAAAAATTTTTCGCAATTCTGCTGCTCCAAACGCTTAACCAGAATGGCCTAGGGAAAAAATACACATACCGTTGTAATCGGGCGAGTTTCTACTTTCAGATGCAATAGGAATTTTTGGGTTAGGTCAATCCGTTCGCGAGATAGGGGAGTTTGAAGCCAAGAAATGGTAGAGAAGGCAAAAAATTTTTCACAATTCTGCTGCTCCAAACGCTTAACCAGAATGGCCTAGGGAAAAAATACACATACCGTTGTAATCGGGCGAGTTTCTACTTTCAGATGCAATAGGAATTTTTGGGTTAGGTCAATCCGTTCGCGAGATATGGGAGTTTGAAGCCAAGAAAAGTGTTGAGAAGGCAAAAAATTTTTCGCAATTCTGCTGCTCCAAACGCTTAACCAGAATGGCCTAGGGAAAAAATACACATACCGTTGTAATCGGGCGAGTTTCTACTTTCAGATGCAATAGGAATTTTTGGTTTAGGTCAATCCGTTCGCGAGATATGGGAGTTTGAAGACAAGAAATGGTAGAGAAGGCAAAAAATTTTTCGCAATTCTGCTGCTCCAAACGCTTAACCAGAATGGCCTAGGGAAAAAATACACATACCTTTGTAATCGGGCGAGTCTCTACTTTCAGATGCAATAGGAATTTTTGGGTTAGGTCAATCCGTTCGCGAGATAGGGGAGTTTGAAGCCAAGAAAAGTGTTGAGAAGGCAAAAAATTTTTCGCAATTCTGCTGCTTCAAACGCTTAACCAGAATGGCCTAGGGAAAAAATACACATACCGTTGTAATCGGGCGAGTTTCTACTTTCAGATGCAATAGGAATTTTTGGGTTAGGTCAATCCGTTCGCTAGATATGGGAGTTTGGAGCTAAGAAATGGTTGAGAAGACAACAAATTTTTCGCAGTTCTGCTGCTCCAAACGCTTAACCAGAATGGCCTAGGGAAAAAATACACATACCGTTGTAATCGGGCTAGTTTCTACTTTCAAATGCAATAGGAATTTTTGGGTTAGATCAATCCGTTCGCTAGATATGGGAGTTTGAAGCTAAGAAATGGTTGAGAAGACAACAAATTTTCCGCACTTCTGCTGCTCCAAACGCTTCACCAGAATGGCCTAGGGAAAAAATACACATACCGTTGTAACCGGGCGAGTTTCTACTTTCAGATGCAATAGGAATTTTTGGGTTAGGTCAATCCGTTCGCGAGATATGGGAGTTTGAAGACAAGAAATGGTTGAGAAGGAAAAAAATTTTTCGCAATTCTGCTGCTCCAAACGCTTAACCAAAATGGGCTAAGGAAAAAATACAAATACCGTTGGAATCGCGCGAACTTCTACTTTCAGATGCAATAGGAATTATTCGGTTAGGTCAATCCGTTCGCGAGATATGGGAGTTTGAAGACAAGAAATGGTTGAGAAGGCAAAAAAATTTTCGCCATTCTGCTGCTCCAAACGCTTAACCAGAATGGCGTAGGAAAAAAATACACATACCGTTGTAACCGGGCGAGTTTCTACTTTCAGACGCAACAGGAATTTTTGGGTTAGGTCAATCCGTTCGCGAGATATGGGAGTTTGAAGCCAAGAAATGGTTGAGAAGGCAAAAAATTTTTCGCAATTCTGCTGCTCCAAACGCTTAACCAGAATGGCCTAGGGAAGAAATACACACACCGTTGTAATCGGGCGAGTCTCTACTTTCAGATGCAATAGGAATTTTTGGGTTAGGTCAATCCGTTCGCGAGATATGGGAGTTTGAAGCCAAGAAATGGTAGAGAAGGCAAAAAATTTTTTACAATTCTGCTGCTCCAAACGCTTATCCAGAATGGCCTAGGGAAAAAATACACATACCGTTGTAATCGGGCGAGTTTCTACTTTCAGATGCAATAGGAATTTTTGGGTTAGGTCAATCCGTTCGCTAGATATGGGAGTTTGGAGCTAAGAAATGGTTGAGAAGACAACAAATTTTTCGCACTTCTGCTGCTCCAGACGCTTAACCAGAATGGCCTAGGGAAAAAATACACATACCGTTGTAACCGGGCGAGTTTCTACTTTCAGACGCAACAGGAATTTTTGGGTTAGGTCAATCCGTTCGCGAGATATGGGAGTTTGAAGCCAAGAAATGGTTGAGAAGACAACAAATTTTTCGCACTTCTGCTGCTCCAAACGCTTAACCAGAATGGCCTAGGGAAAAAATACACATACCGATGTAATCGGGCGAATTTCTACTTTCAGATGCAACAGGAATTTTTGGGTTACGTCAATCCGTTCGCGACATATGGGAGTTTGAAGCTAAGAAATGGTTGAGAAGACAACAAATTTTTCGCACTTCTGCTGCTCCAAACGCTTAACCAGGATGACCTAGGGAAAAAATACACATACCGTTGCAATCGGGCGAGTTTCTACTTTCAGATGCAATAGGAATTTTTGGGTTAGGTCAATCCGTTCGCTAGATATGGGAGTTTGGAGCTAAGAAATGGTTGAGAAGACAACAAATTTTTCGCACTTCTGCTGCTCCAAACGCTTAACCAGAATGGCCTAGGGAAAAAATACACATACCGTTGTAACCGGGCGAGTTTCTACTTTCAGACGCAACAGGAATTTTTGGGTTAGGTCAATCCGTTCGCGATATATGGGAGTTTGAAGCCAAGAAATGGTTGAGAAGACAACAAATATTTCGCACTTCTGCTGCTCCAAACGCTTAACCAGAATGGCCTAGGGAAAAAATACACATACCGTTGTAATCGGGCGAGTTTCTACTTTCAGATGCAATAGGAATTTTTGGGTTAGATCAATCCGTTCGCTAGATATGGGAGTTTGATGCTAAGAAATGGTTGAGAAGACAACAAATTTTCCGCACTTCTGCTGCTCCAAACGCTTCACCAGAATGGCCTAGGGAAAAAATACACATACCGTTCATACCGTTGTAACCGGGCGAGTTTCTACTTTCAGACGCAACAGGAATTTTTGGGTTAGGTCAATCCGTTCGCGAGATATGGGAGTCTGAAGACAAGAAATGGTTGAGAAGACTAAATTTTTCGCAATTCTGCTGCTCCGAACGCTTAACCAGAATAGCCTAGGGAAAAAATACACATACCGTTGTAATCGGGCGAGTTTCTACTTTCAGATGCAATAGGAATTTTTGGGTTAGGTCAATCCGTTCGCGAGATATGGGAGTTTGAAGACAAGAAATGGTTGAGAAGGCTAAATTTTTCGCAATTCTGCTGCTCCGAACGCTTAACCAGAATGGCCTAGGGAAAAAATACACATACCGTTGTAATCGGGCGAGTTTCTACTTTCAGACGCAGCAGGAACTTCTGGGTTTGTTCAATCCGTTCGCGAGATATGGGAGTTTGAAGCCGAGAAATGTTTGAGAAGGCAAAAAATTTTTCGCAATTCTGCTGCTCCAAACGCTTAACCAGAATGGCCTAGGGAAAAAGTACACATACCGTTGTAACCGGGCGAGTTTCTACTTTCAGATGCAATAGGAATTTTTGGTTTAGGTCAATCCGTTCGCGAGATATGGGAGTTTGAAGACAAGAAATGGTTGAGAAGGCAAAAAATTTTTCGCAATTCTGCTGCTCCAAACGCTTAACCAAAATGGGCTAAGGAAAAAATACAAATACCGTTGCAATCGGGCGAACTTCTACTTTCAGATGCAATAGGAATTATTCGGTTAGGTCAATCCGTTCGCGAGATATGGGAGTTTGAAGACAAGAAATGGTTGAGAAGGCAAAAAAATTTTCGCCATTCTGCTGCTCCAAACGCTTAACCAGAATGGCGTAGGAAAAAAATACACATACCGTTGTAACCGGGCGAGTTTCTACTTTCAGACGCAACAGGAATTTTTGGGTTAGGTCAATCCGTTCGCGAGATATGGGAGTTTGAAGCCAAGAAATGGTTGAGAAGGCAAAAAATTTTTCGCAATTCTGCTGCTCCAAACGCTTAACCAGAATGGCCTAGGGAAGAAATACACACACCGTTGTAATCGGGCGAGTCTCTACTTTCAGATGCAATAGGAATTTTTGGGTTAGGTCAATCCGTTCGCGAGATATGGGAGTTTGAAGCCAAGAAATGGTAGAGAAGGCAAAAAATTTTTTACAATTCTGCTGCTCCAAACGCTTATCCAGAATGGCCTAGGGAAAAAATACACATACCGTTGTAATCGGGCGAGTTTCTACTTTCAGATGCAATAGGAATTTTTGGGTTAGGTCAATCCGTTCGCTAGATATGGGAGTTTGGAGCTAAGAAATGGTTGAGAAGACAACAAATTTTTCGCACTTCTGCTGCTCCAGACGCTTAACCAGAATGGCCTAGGGAAAAAATACACATACCGTTGTAACCGGGCGAGTTTCTACTTTCAGACGCAACAGGAATTTTTGGGTTAGGTCAATCCGTTCGCGAGATATGGGAGTTTGAAGCCAAGAAATGGTTGAGAAGACAACAAATTTTTCGCACTTCTGCTGCTCCAAACGCTTAACCAGAATGGCCTAGGGAAAAAATACACATACCGATGTAATCGGGCGAATTTCTACTTTCAGATGCAACAGGAATTTTTGGGTTACGTCAATCCGTTCGCGACATATGGGAGTTTGAAGCTAAGAAATGGTTGAGAAGACAACAAATTTTTCGCACTTCTGCTGCTCCAAACGCTTAACCAGGATGACCTAGGGAAAAAATACACATACCGTTGCAATCGGGCGAGTTTCTACTTTCAGATGCAATAGGAATTTTTGGGTTAGGTCAATCCGTTCGCTAGATATGGGAGTTTGGAGCTAAGAAATGGTTGAGAAGACAACAAATTTTTCGCACTTCTGCTGCTCCAAACGCTTAACCAGAATGGCCTAGGGAAAAAATACACATACCGTTGTAACCGGGCGAGTTTCTACTTTCAGACGCAACAGGAATTTTTGGGTTAGGTCAATCCGTTCGCGATATATGGGAGTTTGAAGCCAAGAAATGGTTGAGAAGACAACAAATATTTCGCACTTCTGCTGCTCCAAACGCTTAACCAGAATGGCCTAGGGAAAAAATACACATACCGTTGTAATCGGGCGAGTTTCTACTTTCAGATGCAATAGGAATTTTTGGGTTAGATCAATCCGTTCGCTAGATATGGGAGTTTGATGCTAAGAAATGGTTGAGAAGACAACAAATTTTCCGCACTTCTGCTGCTCCAAACGCTTCACCAGAATGGCCTAGGGAAAAAATACACATACCGTTCATACCGTTGTAACCGGGCGAGTTTCTACTTTCAGACGCAACAGGAATTTTTGGGTTAGGTCAATCCGTTCGCGAGATATGGGAGTCTGAAGACAAGAAATGGTTGAGAAGACTAAATTTTTCGCAATTCTGCTGCTCCGAACGCTTAACCAGAATAGCCTAGGGAAAAAATACACATACCGTTGTAATCGGGCGAGTTTCTACTTTCAGATGCAATAGGAATTTTTGGGTTAGGTCAATCCGTTCGCGAGATATGGGAGTTTGAAGACAAGAAATGGTTGAGAAGGCTAAATTTTTCGCAATTCTGCTGCTCCGAACGCTTAACCAGAATGGCCTAGGGAAAAAATACACATACCGTTGTAATCGGGCGAGTTTCTACTTTCAGACGCAGCAGGAACTTCTGGGTTTGTTCAATCCGTTCGCGAGATATGGGAGTTTGAAGCCGAGAAATGTTTGAGAAGGCAAAAAATTTTTCGCAATTCTGCTGCTCCAAACGCTTAACCAGAATGGCCTAGGGAAAAAGTACACATACCGTTGTAACCGGGCGAGTTTCTACTTTCAGATGCAATAGGAATTTTTGGTTTAGGTCAATCCGTTCGCGAGATATGGGAGTTTGAAGACAAGAAATGGTTGAGAAGGCAAAAAATTTTTCGCAATTCTGCTGCTCCAAACGCTTAACCAAAATGGGCTAAGGAAAAAATACAAATACCGTTGCAATCGGGCGAACTTCTACTTTCAGATGCAATAGGAATTATTCGGTTAGGTCAATCCGTTCGCGAGATATGGGAGTTTGAAGACAAGAAATGGTTGAGAAGGCAAAAAATTTTTCGCAATTCTGCTGCTCCAAACGCTTAACCAGAATGGCGTAGGAAAAAAATACACATACCGTTGTAACCGGGCGAGTTTCTACTTTCAGACGCAACAGGAATTTTTGGGTTAGGTCAATCCGTTCGCGAGATATGGGAGTTTGAAGCCAAGAAATGGTTGAGAAGGCAAAAAATTTTTCGCAATTCTGCTGCTCCAAACGCTTAACCAGAATGGCCTAGGGAAAAAATACACACACCGTTGTAATCGGGCGAGTTTCTACTTTCAGATGCAATAGGAATTTTTGGGTTAGGTCAATCCGTTCTCTAGATATAGGAGTTTGAAGCCAAGAAATGGTAGAGAAGGCAAAAAATTTTTCGCAATTCTGCTGCTCCAAACGCTTAACCAGAATGGCCTAGGGAAAAAATACACATACCTTTGTAATCGGGCGAGTCTCTACTTTCAGATGCAATAGGAATTTTTGGGTTAGGTCAATCCGTTCGCGAGATAGGGGAGTTTGAAGCCAAGAAATGGTAGAGAAGGCAAAAAATTTTTCACAATTCTGCTGCTCCAAACGCTTAACCAGAATGGCCTAGGGAAAAAATACACATACCGCTGTAATCGGGCGAGTTTCTACTTTCAGATGCAATAGGAATTTTTGGGTTAGGTCAATCCGTTCGCGAGATATGGGAGTTTGAAGCCAAGAAAAGTGTTGAGAAGGCAAAAAATTTTTCGCAATTCTGCTGCTTCAAACGCTTAACCAGAATGGCCTAGGGAAAAAATACACATACCGTTGTAATCGGGCGAGTTTCTACTTTCAGATGCAATAGGAATTTTTGGGTTAGGTCAATCCGTTCGCTAGATATGGGAGTTTGGAGCTAAGAAATGGTTGAGAAGACAACAAATTTTTCGCAGTTCTGCTGCTCCAAACGCTTAACCAGAATGGCCTAGGGAAAAAATACACATACCGTTGTAATCGGGCTAGTTTCTACTTTCAAATGCAATAGGAATTTTTGGGTTAGATCAATCCGTTCGCTAGATATGGGAGTTTGAAGCTAAGAAATGGTTGAGAAGACAACAAATTTTCCGCACTTCTGCTGCTCCAAACGCTTCACCAGAATGGCCTAGGGAAAAAATACACATACCGTTGTAACCGGGCGAGTTTCTACTTTCAGATGCAATAGGAATTTTTGGGTTAGGTCAATCCGTTCGCGAGATATGGGAGTTTGAAGACAAGAAATGGTTGAGAAGGAAAAAAATTTTTCGCAATTCTGCTGCTCCAAACGCTTAACCAAAATGGGCTAAGGAAAAAATACAAATACCGTTGGAATCGCGCGAACTTCTACTTTCAGATGCAATAGGAATTATTCGGTTAGGTCAATCCGTTCGCGAGATATGGGAGTTTGAAGACAAGAAATGGTTGAGAAGGCAAAAAAATTTTCGCCATTCTGCTGCTCCAAACGCTTAACCAGAATGGCGTAGGAAAAAAATACACATACCGTTGTAACCGGGCGAGTTTCTACTTTCAGACGCAACAGGAATTTTTGGGTTAGGTCAATCCGTTCGCGAGATATGGGAGTTTGAAGCCAAGAAACGGTTGAGAAGGCAAAAAATTTTTCGCAATTCTGCTGCTCCAAACGCTTAACCAGAATGGCCTAGGGAAGAAATACACACACCGTTGTAATCGGGCGAGTCTCTACTTTCAGATGCAATAGGAATTTTTGGGTTAGGTCAATCCGTTCGCGAGATATGGGAGTTTGAAGCCAAGAAATGGTAGAGAAGGCAAAAAATTTTTTACAATTCTGCTGCTCCAAACGCTTATCCAGAATGGCCTAGGGAAAAAATACACATACCGTTGTAATCGGGCGAGTTTCTACTTTCAGATGCGATAGGAATTTTTGGGTTAGGTCAATCCGTTCGCGAGATATGGGAGTTTGAAGCCAAGAAATGGTTGAGAAGGCAAAAAATTGTTCGCAATTCTGCTGCTTCAAACGCTTAACCAGAATGGCCTAGGGAAAAAATACACATACCGTTGTAATCGGGCGAGTTTCTACTTTCAGATGCAATAGGAATTTTTGGGTTAGGTCAATCCGTTCGCGAGATATGGGAGTTTGAAGCCAAGAAATGGTTGAGAAGGCAAAAAATTTTTCGCAATTCTGCTGCTCCAAACGCTTAACCAGAATGGCCTAGGGAAAAAATACACATACCGTTGTAATCGGGCGAGTTTCTACTTTCAGATGCAATAGGAATTTTTGGGTTAGGTCAATCTGTTCGCGAGATATGGGAGTTTGAAGCCAAGAAATGGTAGAGAAGGCAAACAATTTTTCGCAATTCTGCTGCTCCAAACGCTTAACCAGAATGGCCTAGGGAAAAAATACACATACCGTTGTAATCGGGCGAGTTTCTACTTTCAGATGCAATAGAAATTTTTGGGTTAGGTCAATCCGTTCGCGAGATATGGGAGTTTGAAGCCAAGATGTGGTTGAGAAGGGAAAAAATTTTTCGCAATTCTGCTGCTCCAAACGCTTAACCAGAATGGCCTAGGGAAAAAATACACATACCGTTGTAATCGGGCGAGTTTCTACTTTCAGATGCAATAGGAATTATTGGGTTAGGTCAATCCGTTCGCGAGATATGGGAGTTTGAAGACAAGAAATGGTTGAGAAGGCAAAAAATTTTTCGCAATTCTGCTGCTCCAAACGCTTAACCAAAATGGGCTAAGGAAAAAATACAAATACCGTTGTAATCGGGCGAACTTCTACTTTCAGATGCAATAGGAATTATTCGGTTAGGTCAATCCGTTCGCGAGATATGGGAGTTTGAAGACAAGAAATGGTTGAGAAGGCAAAAAATTTTTCGCAATTCTGCTGCTCCAAACGCTTAACCAGAATGGCGTAGGAAAAAAATACACATACCGTTGTAACCGGGCGAGTTTCTACTTTCAGACGCAACAGGAATTTTTGGGTTAGGTCAATCCGTTCGCGAGATATGGGAGTTTGAAGCCAAGAAATGGTTGAGAAGGCAAAAAATTTTTCGCAATTCTGCTGCTCCAAACGCTTAACCAGAATGGCCTAGGGAAAAAATACACACACCGTTGTAATCGGGCGAGTTTCTACTTTCAGATGCAATAGGAATTTTTGGGTTAGGTCAATCCGTTCTCTAGATATAGGAGTTTGAAGCCAAGAAATGGTAGAGAAGGCAAAAAATTTTTCGCAATTCTGCTGCTCCAAACGCTTAACCAGAATGGCCTAGGGAAAAAATACACATACCTTTGTAATCGGGCGAGTTTCTACTTTCAGATGCAATAGGAATTTTTGGGTTAGGTCAATCCGTTCGCTAGATATGGGAGTTTGGAGCTAAGAAATGGTTGAGAAGACAACAAATTTTTCGCACTTCTGCTGCTCCAAACGCTTAACCAGAATGGCCTAGGGAAAAAATACACATACCGTTGTAATCGGGCTAGTTTCTACTTTCAAATGCAATAGGAATTTTTGGGTTAGATCAATCCGTTCGCTAGATATGGGAGTTTGAAGCTAAGAAATGGTTGAGAAGACAACAAATTTTCCGCACTTCTGCTGCTCCAAACGCTTCACCAGAATGGCCTAGGGAAAAAATACACATACCGTTGTAACCGGGCGAGTTTCTACTTTCAGATGCAATAGGAATTTTTGGGTTAGGTCAATCCGTTCGCGAGATATGGGAGTTTGAAGACAAGAAATGGTTGAGAAGGCAAAAAAATTTTCGCCATTCTGCTGCTCCAAACGCTTAACCAGAATGGCGTAGGAAAAAAATACACATACCGTTGTAACCGGGCGAGTTTCTACTTTCAGATGCAGCAGGAATTTCTGCGTTTGGTCAATCCGTTCGCGAGATATGGGACTTTGAAGCTAAGGAATGGTTGAGAAGGCGAAAAATTTTTCGCAATTCTGCTGCTCCAAACGCTTAACCAGAATGGGTTAGGGAAAAAATACAAATACCGTTGGAATCGGGCGAACTTCTACTTTCAGATGCAATAGGAATTTTTGGGTTAGGTCAATCCGTTCGCGAGATATGGGAGTTTGAAGCTAAGAAATGGTTGAGAAGACAATAAATTTTTCGCAATTCTGCTGCTCCAATCGCTTAACCAGAATGGCCTAAGGGAAAAATACACGTACCGTTGTAATCGGGCGAGTTTCTACTTTCAGATGCAACAGGAATTTTTGAGTTAAGTCAATCCGTTCGCGAGATATGGGACATTGAAGCCAAGAAATGGTTGAGATGGCAAACAATTTTTCGCAATTCTGCTGCTCCAAACGCTTAACCAGAACGGCCTAGGGAAAAAATACAAATACCGCTGTAATCGGGCGAGTTTCTACTTTCAGATGCAACAGGAATTTTTGAGTTGCGTCAATCCGTTCGCGAGATATGGGAGTTTGAAGCTAAGAAATGGTTGAGAACACAACAAATTTTTCGCACTTCTGCTGCTCCAAACGCTTAACCAGAATGGCCTAGGGAAAAAATACACATACCGTTGTAATCGGGCGAGTTTCTACTTTCAGATGCAGCAGGAATTTCTGCGTTTGGTCAATCCGTTCGCGAGATATGGGACTTTGAAGCTAAGGAATGGTTGAGAAGGCGAAAAATTTTTCGCAATTCTGCTGCTCCAAACGCTTAACCAGAATGGGTTAGGGAAAAAATACAAATACCGTTGGAATCGGGCGAGTTTCTACTTTCAGATGCAGCAGGAATTTTTGCGTTTGGTCAATCCGTTCGCGAGATATGGGACTTTGAAGCTAAGGAATGGTTGAGAAGGCAAACAATTTTTCGCAATTCTGCTGCTCCAAACGCTTAACCAGAACGGCCTAGGGAAAAAATACAAATACCGCTGTAATCGGGCGAGTTTCTACTTTCAGATGCAACAGGAATTTTTGAGTTGCGTCAATCCGTTCGCGAGATATGGGAGTTTGAAGCTAAGAAATGGTTGAGAACACAACAAATTTTTCGCACTTCTGCTGCTCCAAACGCTTAACCAGAATGGCCTAGGGAAAAAATACACATACCGTTGTAACCGGGCGAGTTTCTACTTTCAGACGCAACAGGAATTTTTGGGTTAGGTCAATCCGTTCGCGAGATATGGGAGTTTGAAGCCAAGAAATGGTTGAGAAGGCAAAAAATTTTTCGCAATTCTGCTGCTCCAAACGCTTAACCAGAATGGCCTAGGGAAAAAATACACATACCGTTGTAATCGGGCGAGTTTCTACTTTCAGATGCAATAGGAATTTTGGGTTAGGTCAATCCGTTCGCGAGAAATGGGAGTTTGAAGCCAAGAAATGGTAGAGAAGACAACAAATTTTTCGCAATTCTGCTGCTCCAAACGCTTAACCAGAATGGGCTAGGGAAAAAATACACGTACCGTTGTAATCGGGCGAGTTTCTACTTTCAGATGCAACAGGAATTTTTGGGTTAGGTCAATCCGTTCGCGAGATATGGGAGTTTGAAGCCAAGAAATGGTTGAGAAGGCAAAAAATTTTTCGCAATTCTGCTGCTCCAAACGCTTAACCAGAATGGCCTAGGGAAAAAATATACATACCGCTGTAATCGGGCGAGTTTCTACTTTCAGATGCAACAGGAATTTTTGGGTTAGGTCAATCCGTTCGCGAGATATGGGAGTTTGAAGCCAAGAAATGGTTGAGAAGACAACAAATTTTTCGCACTTCTGCTGCTGCAAACGCTTAACCAGAATGGCCTAGGGAAAAAATACACATACCGTTGTAATCCGGCGATTTTCTACTTTCAGGTGCAATAGGAATTTTTGGGTTAGGTCAATCCGTTCGCGAGATATGGGAGTTTGAAGCCAAGAAATGGTAGAGAAGGCAAAAAATTTTTCACAATTCTGCTGTTCCAAACGCTTAACCAGAATGGCCTAGGGGAAAAATACACGTACCGTTGTAATCGGGCGAGTTTCTACTTTCAGATGCAACAGGAATTTTTGAGTTAAGTCAATCCGTTCGCGAGATATGGGACATTGAAGCCAAGAAATGGTTGAGATGGCAAACAATTTTTCGCAATTCTGCTGCTCCAAACGCTTAACCAGAATGGGTTAGGGAAAAAATACAAATACCGTTGGAATCGGGCGAGTTTCTACTTTCAGATGCAGCAGGAATTTCTGGGTTTGGTCAATCCGTTCGCGAGATATGGGACTTTGAAGCTAAGGAATGGTTGAGAAGGCGAAAAATTTTTCGCAATTCTGCTGCTCCAAACGCTTAACCAGAATGGGTTAGGGAAAAAATACAAATACCGTTGGAATCGGGCGAGTTTCTACTTTCAGATGCAGCAGGAATTTTTGCGTTTGGTCAATCCGTTCGCGAGATATGGGACTTTGAAGCTAAGGAATGGTTGAGAAGGCGAAAAATTTTTCGCAATTCTGCTGCTCCAAACGCTTAACCAGAATGGGTTAGGGAAAAAATACAAATACCGTTGGAATCGGGCGAACTTCTACTTTCAGATGCAATAGGAGTTTTTGGGATAGGTCAATCCGTTCGCGAGATATGGGAGTTTGAAGCTAAGAAATGGTTGAGAAGACAATAAATTTTTCGCACTTCTGCTGCTCCAATCGCTTAACCAGAATGGCCTAAGGGAAAAATACACGTACCGTTGTAATCGGGCGAGTTTCTACTTTCAGATGCAACAGGAATTTTTGGGTTGCGTCAATGCGTTCGCGAGATATGGGAGTTTGAAGCTAGGAAATGGTTGAGAACACAACAAATTTTTCGCACTTCTGCTGCTCCAAACGCTTAACCAGAATGGCCTAGGGAAAAAATACACATACCGTTGTAATCGGGCGAGTTTCTACTTTCAGATGCAGCAGGAATTTTTGGGTTAGGTCAATCCGTTCGCGAGAAATGGGAGTTTGAAGCCACTAAATGGTAGAGAAGGCAAAAAATTTTTCACAATTCTGCTGCTCCAAACGCTTAACCAGAATGGCCTAGGGAAAAAATACACATACCGTTGTAATCGGGCGAGTTTCTACTTTCAGATGCGATAGGAATTTTTGGATTAGGTCAATCCGTTCGCGAGATATGGGAGTTTGAAGCCAAGAAATGGTTGAGAAGGCAAAAAATTTTTCGCAATTCTGCTGCTTCAAACGCTTAACCAGAATGGCCTAGGGAAAAAATACACATACCGTTGTAATCGGGCGAGTTTCTACTTTCAGATGCAATAGGAATTTTGGGTTAGGTCAATCCGTTCGCGAGATATGGGAGTTTGAAGCCAAGAAATGGTTGAGAAGGCAAAAAATTTTTCGCAATTCTGCTGCTCCAAACGCTTAACCAGAATGGCCTAGGGAAAAAATACACATACCGTTGTAATCGGGCGAGTTTCTACTTTCAGATGCAATAGGAATTTTTGGGTTAGGTCAATCTGTTCGCGAGATATGGGAGTTTGAAGCCAAGAAATGGTAGAGAAGGCAAAAAATTTTTCACAATTCTGCTGCTCCAAACGCTTAACCAGAATGGCCTAGGGAAAAAATACACATACCGTTGTAATCGGGCGAGTTTCTACTTTCAGATGCAATAGGAATTTTTGGGTTAAGTCAATCCGTTCGCGAGATATGGGACTTTGAAGCCAAGAAATGGTTGAGATGGCAAACAATTTTTCGCAATTCTGCTGCTCCAAACGCTTAACCAGAACGGCCTAGGGAAAAAATACAAATACCGCTGTAATCGGGCGAGTTTCTACTTTCAGATGCAATAGGAATTTTTGGGTTAGGTCAATCCGTTCGCGAGATATGGGAGTTTGAAGCCAAGAAATGGTTGAGAAGGCAAAAAATTTTTCGCAATTCTGCTGCTCCAAACGCTTAACCAGAATGGCCTAGGGAAAAAATACACATACCGTTGTAATCGGGCGAGTTTCTACTTTCAGATGCAGCAGGAATTTCTGCGTTTGGTCAATCCGTTCGCGAGATATGGGACTTTGAAGCTAAGGAATGGTTGAGAAGGCGAAAAATTTTTCGCAATTCTGCTGCTCCAAACGCTTAACCAGAATGGGTTAGGGAAAAAATACAAATACCGTTGGAATCGGGCGAACTTCTACTTTCAGATGCAATAGGAATTTTTGGGTTAGGTCAATCCGTTCGCGAGATATGGGAGTTTGAAGCTAAGAAATGGTTGAGAAGACAATAAATTTTTCGCAATTCTGCTGCTCCAATCGCTTAACCAGAATGGCCTAAGGGAAAAATACACGTACCGTTGTAATCGGGCGAGTTTCTACTTTCAGATGCAACAGGAATTTTTGAGTTAAGTCAATCCGTTCGCGAGATATGGGACATTGAAGCCAAGAAATGGTTGAGATGGCAAACAATTTTTCGCAATTCTGCTGCTCCAAACGCTTAACCAGAACGGCCTAGGGAAAAAATACAAATACCGCTGTAATCGGGCGAGTTTCTACTTTCAGATGCAACAGGAATTTTTGAGTTGCGTCAATCCGTTCGCGAGATATGGGAGTTTGAAGCTAAGAAATGGTTGAGAACACAACAAATTTTTCGCACTTCTGCTGCTCCAAA